>NC_064927.1:253069595-253372625 GCF_023897955.1 Schistocerca gregaria
GCTGATCAGTGTGTCTAAGGCGTTCAGCCTTACCAGGTTGCCTCCAAACACGTCTCCGACGATTGTCTGGTGAAGTTGCCCATCATGCAGCATACTGCTCACTGTTTTAGTCGTAACACGGCGTCTTGTGGCTGCTCTAAAAGCGTGACTCAAGATGGTGGCGTTGCTGTCAGGCCACCTCCAAGCTATAATTCGAGGGTAGCGGTCATCCACTGCAGTAATAGCCCTTGGGCGGCCTGACCAAGGGATGCCATTGACAGTTCTTGTCTCTATATCTCTTCCATGTCCGAACAATATCGCTTTGGTTCACGCCGAGACGCCTGGACACTTCTCTTGTTGCGAGCACGAAATAACAATGCGGAAGCGATCGACCGCGGTGTTGACGGTCTTGGCATGGTTGAACTACAGACAAGACGAGCTGAGTATCTCCTTCCTGGTGGAATGACTGGAACTGATAGGCTGTCTGACAACCTCCGTCTAATAGGCGCTACTCATGCATGGTTGTTTACATCTTTGTGAGGGTTTAGTGACATCTCTGAACAGTCAAAGGGACTATATCTTTGATACAATATCCAGAGTCAACGTCTATCTTCAGGAGTTCTTGGAACCGGAGTGATACAAAACTTTTTTTAATGTTTGTATTTTAAATTGTAACATCAGACAGTCGCATAAATAAAGTGAAACGTACAAAACGTAAATTAATCAGATGCTGTACTTTTGAAATCGAAATGAAAATGGTTACTCATGGTCATGTCGCTAAGGTGTGGTATTGGACTCCCTCTCTCTCCCTCCCCACTCCACCTCCCCCGAAATGTTGGTTATAGTGAGACTGACCTGTAGCATAGCGTTATATTTCTATTCGCCTTTATTTAAATACATTTTTCCATGTTTATTGCACTCTTCTACATAAAAACGAAAACTCGAACGTAAATGCAGAAAACGGATATTAGATAACGGGCAAGTCTCCGAATTTTTTATGCATATTACGAACGTTTTGATGCATATTATGTACATATATCGTAAATAAACAACGAAGAATGCAAGGGGGTACGTAACTTTGCCATATCTGGCTCAATATGCAAAGAGAGAGATCTGATTCATGAGAAAGGCAAGGTAGTAGCCGGTGATTGTAATTAAAGTGCAGTTACTCATACAGGTGCAGGGTTCGTTGTAATTATCGCCGACCGTGGTGGCCGAGCGGTTCTAGATGCTCAGTCCGGAACCGCGCGACCGCTATGGTCGCAGGTTCGAATCCTGCCTCGGGCATGGATGTGTGTGATGTCCTTATGTTAGTTAGGTTTAAGTGGTTCTAAGATCTAGGGGACTGATGACCTCAGAAGTTAAGTCCCATAGTGCTCAGAGCCATTGACCATGTCTAATGAATGAGGAACGAGACGTGGGCAACAAAGGTCAAACAGATGAGACAGGCACAATGTTGATTTTATTATTAACAGCCAGTTACACGATTTGTTCAACATGAGTACTAGAGATGTTAACGAGATGCTGCATCCGTAAAACGACGTGGTTAACAGTTGCTTGTAGCTGTTCCAGTAGAATACCAACAGCGTCATCTCGTATACTGGCCTTCAGAGCAGGTAGAAATCAAACGTGTCCCTGATAAACGCGTTTATTTACACACCCCAGAGCCAAAAGTCACATGGATTCAGACCAGATGCTCTTGCAGGCCATGCATTCTGAAAACCTCTAGAGCTAACGCTTTCGTGAAACGTTGCATTAAGCAGACCTTTCATTAGACTATCGACATGAGGTGTGTGGTTTCCGCACAGTTGCGCTCTTCCAAGGTAGGAATCACATGCTGTACAAGGAAGTCTCGATAACATGCAGATGTCACGTACACTAGTCAGGCCCTCTAGTTGTATTCTCTTCAAAGAGAAACGGGCCTAGAATACAGGTGCTCGTGAATACATATCACATGGTCACATATGGTGAGTGCAATGTCTCTTCGTGCACGACACGAGATTTAACAGTGACGTCAATTAGGCAGCTCTGTGTATTCGCTTCTCCCAGTAGTGTAAATTGCGTCTCGTCACTCCATAGAAAATTGCCCGGTCACATGTTATCAACTTCGATCCATGACAGAAATCTAAGAGCAAATTCAGAACGTTGCTGCGGATCATGAGGTTTCGGCTGCTGCACTGTCTGGATGTCGTACGGATACTAGTGTAATATAGACCGCGAAACGTTTCGTGCTGTTGATCTTGGGCTGGACAATTCCCGTGGCCCTGTACGAGTCCTAGCCCTACCCGCTGCCCGTGCTGTCAGGTACAGCAACGCCTTCCTCTTCCAGGTGCCACACCAAGCTCTCCCGTGTATTGGAATTTAATTATCATCTTCTTTAAACCACTTAATGGCATCGGGCCTCTCCTCATAAGTTTCATTCGGCAATGCTCCCTCAATGAAGCACTATGATTGCTCCAGCCAAAACAAAACAATTTCGTAAACAGCGTATAGTCTCTGTTCTCGATGGCCATACTGTCCATTCAAGTTACGGCTTCTCAAACGACTGCGTGGATGTCAGCCTGTAATGCAAACTGTGTACAGTGACAGATTTACACTTAACAAAACTGAAACTTCTTTTTTTGTCAGTGAGAATCGTTTCCTCTTTAACGCTTTAACAAATCTACCACCTTTCACTGCCTTTCGATAATTAGTAACAGCCCATACTGGGCGTCCATGGGCAGGTGCACTTTAGTAATAACCACCTGATGTATTGGCTATTATTTTAATAAAAAATAAATCAAAACATCTAAAACAAAATCCAACAACACTGCGTATTCGGCAGCCTCAATGGCTTAGCTCGTCTCTGAGCTGGTCTTAGGTTGTGTTCCATAAATGAACAGCATAGAGAGAGAAGTGAAGACACTTCCTGCAGTTCCTGACCATCATTTTGCAGGACAATGCTCAAGCACGTGCAGTGCAAGCTGTTACTGATTTGTTTGGCTAATGGGGTTGCTAACTGCTATACCACCTTCTGCACTCCCCTGACTTAAGCCCACATGAGTTCAGCTCGATTTCTAAATTGAAGGAAACACTTCACGGTATTGGCTTCAGAACTGATACCGCGCCGTTCGAACTGTCAACACAACTGGCAGTTCTAAGTGTTTTGTACGACTTCCACGTCGCTGGCAAAGGGGTTATACACAATGCTGGTGACTACTTTGAAGGTCAGTAAAACTTTGAAACACGCATCTATTTTGTACGAGCTATAAATAAATAGCTACCGCAATTAAAGTTCCAATCATTGTATCTACTGTGTAGGATGGTGTTTCACTTCTCAGTAAAAAAAAAAAAAAAATGTTTTGAATATGAAATTAATGATACTTACAATTTTAGTTGATTTGCTATATCTATAGAATGTGCGTCTCTGAAACCTTTTGTCATTCTTTGAAAGTTTTCCATGGAAAAGGGGGTATTTAAGCACTCGAATATGGATCCCGACTTTAATTTTACAGGCCAGGCCTTTCAGTTGTAAATGCTATGCCACTGACCGACTGGAGTTACATTATTCAAAGGAGAGCTATTGATTCTGTCAAGAGACAATGTTTATAGAGTCCAAATGCGTTACGCTTAGAGGTAATATTGTTTCTGGCTATAACTGCTAAACGCTCCAATTTCGTAATTTCCTTACGCACTGTCATGTAGGATACCTCATCTTTCGACTTCTGAAAACATGGCGGAGGGTCGTACAATTTGCTTCATTCTGACCGCAGTACTCTCTCACAATGGTAATCTCTTTGGTTAATTCACCTATATTCTACAATTTCGTACCTTTTTTTTTAGTCTTCCACAATTAATTTCCATGTATTTCGGGGCCTCCTTCGTGTCTGTCACATCCTGTTCCCATATTTTTTTAAGATATAGATGTACGCCTGCTTTTAAAGCTGTCTCTTTTACAATATTTATCTTCATTGTTACATCTTAATCAGATTCAACAAAGATGGCAAGGTATTCTGAAAAAAACAGTCAATCAATTCTCAGGGTACCCCGTTTTCTCCCAATTACTATTTTCCTTTTCATCTATTCTTTTCCTCGGTTTCTTGATTATTTTTTCTAGTACTTTTTTATTGTGGTCGTCAAATTATTCCAGGTATATTTTTACACTCGAGAGAAAAAATAAAAATTTCATCAGCAACATGAAGATGGTCAGTTACACAGGGATAAACGTAATGCATCATCTTTTTCGCCGTATAAATGTCTGTTAAAGTCACGTGTGACTCCGGAGAATACAAGTATTTCTGGTACCACGGAAGCCCCTCACCTAACTCCTCTCATTCTCATGTTTGCGATAATACACTGAAGCGCGCGAGAAATTGGTGTAGGCATGCTTATTGAAATAAAGAAATGTGTAAACAGGCAGAATACGACGCTGCGGTCGGCAACCCGTATATACGAAAGCAAATGTCTAGCGCAGTTGTCTGCTACAATGGTAGATTATCAAGATTTGTGTGAGTTTGACCGTGGTGTTATAGCCGGCGCACGAGAGATGGGACACAGCATCTTTGAGGTAGCAATGAAGTGAGGATTTTCCCTTACGACCATTTCAAGAGTGTACCGTGAATATCAGGAATCCGTTAAAACATCAAATTGTGGGGCGGCGAAGAAATTGTCGAATGAGTTGTTTGAATGTTCATTTCACGTAACAGACTATTGCCGATGCAACATATGTGGGACGGCGAAGAAGTCGTTGTTTAATGTTGAATGAAAGTTGAACATTGCCACCTTAAATCACGCGAGCCTGGCAACTAATTTGGTGGCCAGTCAGAAAGCGAAGGGAAACTTACTGACCTTAGTTCCCAGTCTGCAAGGCCACATTCCTGTACAGCCCAGCTAAACGAAAAATATCCATAGTTCTTCACGGGATTAGGGCTGCTTCAATAAAATTTAAAGTTCCAAACAAGATTTTATTATCTTAAAGGCTCACACAAATTACTCGAAACTTCTGAAAATGCTAAAGACATTAAATATTGTTAATTCAGCCAATCGTTTAATAGTTCAGAGGCGACTTCTACAGCAAGTTCCTCCCGAATAGTTCATTACACTAACTAACGGTGCTCTATTAATAGTTCGCAATAATGTTAAAAAAAAAAAAAAGATTAATGCTCGCCTTAAAAGTGGAGTTAGTCACCACTTGCCACGCGGAATTATACTTCACACGGACGGCACAATAACAGTTTGTTACCGAAGTCTAAACGATCCAGGACGGTGTACAGTCCTCGCGATTTTCAATGTCCGTTTACATTGCTAAGTACGCGCATGTCACAGCCCGCTATGACGTCACCCGAGGCGAGGCGCGATCGGACGTTAAGCTCGCGTGGACTAGGCGTTGGTCTAATGCGGAGTGAGCTTCCTACTGCCTCTGCCGCTCTTTTTATATAGCTCCGGCGCGTACCGCCAAGAGAGCATCTGTTCTTTCCGTTCCTATGCAGATGCCTGCAGCCTCCAAATGATCGCTATCTCAGGCACATAATCTTAAATATCACATTTAATAATAGCTTTACAAACTTCTCAATTTTTGTATACATACATCTGAGCAGTACAGAAGCACGTAGAAAATCTCAGCCCGCTAAAATTAAAACTTTACTCTCTAGAATTTTTACAATGGAACTAACGGTAGATTGTTACCTCTGAACCATAGCTTTATCAAGACTTGTATCAGCTGTTAATTATGCTACAAGACTAAAACTTGGTGTAGCTTTGTTAATTGTCCTATTTGATCATTGGTCTTAAAGAATTTGTTTTATCAATAAAATTTAAAGTACTTAATCTATAATGCTTATGTACATTTTACTCACAAAAGTAGTTTTTACTAAATTACTAAAAAACTAGAAGAGGTAACTGATTGTGGTATTTCCATTATTATTATTAGGGTGAACTGAAGCATCCTACCAATTTTCAATATTGTAGCTCTATTATTTCGCGCCTCTGATTTTTCCAAAAAACGCGGATTCTGGAGTCAATTTTAGTTTTATGGTTTTGGAAATCAGCACCACTCATTAATGACTTCTTACTGCACCTTCTCACCAAATTTTGGCTTCCTAGCGTCATTATTTAGCGCCTCCTATTTTTCTTTCAAAACGTGAATTTTACGTAAACTACTAATTTTATAACATTAAGATTTGTTACCTGAAACATTATTACATAGAACTATACTTTAACAAAGTTTTACACACAAATCTTAATTTTTACTTTTATGTTAAATGTGGTGCAATACTATATGCAGGCGCGTTACGATGACGTGATGCTACTAGCAGTGAACTAGGGTAAGTCCCGTGCACTCGCTCGCCTCTGTATCTTATACATGATACAGCGCTTGCTTTGCTTCATCACCCCCTTTTTAATTTTCGTGAAAATCTATTTTTGAACAAAATTAAATTTCTAAAAGAACAAACAAGCGATGGATTACTTTAGTATACCTCTTTCAACTTAAGTTGCTTCTTCTTAGGAAATTCCTTATTACTACATACACAAAATAACCATACTCATATACACATAGAAAACCTAGTACAGAAGACATTCACAAATTATTTACATACATTTACATGGAAATATAAATTTTTCAATGGTTACAAAATAGTTATTTTTTTTCTTTAAAATCAGTCTCTTCCTGAAAAAGAAAATACACACGACTTTTATCACTGCAACGCACTCACATTTTTCTTTTACTATAATACTCGGCACTGTGGTGGGTGTCCTATTGTAACACTCATTTAATTTCACTGATTGACAAAATTGTGGGAGGAAATTGTATTCACTGTGGTTTGCGTCTCTACTTCCAATCTCCCTACCGCTTGTTGTCAGTCATTCATGCAGCCTGCATGTCCCTGAGAAACAGACAATACAGTCTAAGTTTCTGTTTTCAACTTATATCTAAGGTAGGACAAAGTACATTTTATAGTTTATATTCTGGCACTATTTTACTAATTGTGAAGTTGTCAGAAAGACATTTAGCACTAAGTCGTATCTGATACAATAGCTCCTAATTTCTTCTTTCATAAATAATCTTTTAGGTTCCTAAATAGTGAAAATTCTTTTAGCAAATTAATATATTAAGATCTTGCTTCAACTTAGAAAATTGAGTAACCTTTTAGTTTTAATGTACTCTGGCTTAATTATCGTATGGATTAGTTCATCAAAGAAGTCATTTGCTGACCAGCACTTTGCTTTATTGTATGAATTACTAAAGAAATTAGTTATTTTCAGTATACCGATTCCAAATTTCTGCATTTTCCAATATTTGTGTGTTTCTGTTGTCTGTTTAACTATTTATTTGCCTCAAGCACGATTTAGCGTTTTTCACCATTTCACGAGACGTGAGGGAATTATTCTTTAATCCTACATCATTTACTTCAATTTACTTACTTCACTTCTTCACCTTATTCATTTTCTCCCTTTTCTTCCAGATTCAAAATACTTCATTTCTCCACTTCTTTCTCCCTTTTCCTTTTGTCAGCCTATTGACGTCCTGTTTCTATATATTTGGTGCGATCCTCACACCACTTCCACACATCTCCATTTATTTAATTCTAAAACGCCATTGCTTGCCTCTATGAGCATTACCTTCTTACGCTGTTTTCCTTCAGACAACCTTATTTCTAGCAACATACTACCTTCTGCATAATCTCATGGATTATTCATATTCATATCGTACTTCGTATACTGCAAAGTGTCTCTCTTAGTTGTAGTTTCTAACCCTTTACAATTACATGAAATATTTTAATTTATTTATTTTAGCCATGTTTGCCTCTTATTGGTACTCAGACTTTTGTTTTGCCATTCACTAGGTAGATCCTTACTAAGAATACTTAAAACCTAATAGCATATATACAACATGAAGACATATGTGATTCTTACCTGTTATGATAGACCAGAAGAAGGGAATGAAACTTAAAAAGGAAATAAAGTTTCACCCAGCTGGGACTGCACGCTACGCCAAACCGTGTATCCGCCAAAGAGTGGCAGACTCCCTACAGTAATTAATTACTGTTAATTTTAAATTCCTTTAGATCCACAATATTTCTTAGACCTAGTTCTCTCTTACTCTTTGGATATTCCAAACGATAGGCATTTGCATGAGGTTTACTTACTATTCTAAATGGTCCATGATATACATGCATAAACTTTTTAGTTTCTGCAGAAATTTTCTTTGATTTTTCTTTTGTTTTGACCAGCACTAGCTCATTCTCACTGAAAACCAAATTTTCCTGCAAGTATCCTTTATTCTTTATTACTCTAATAGGCAGTTCCCAAGTTTCATTACTACCGCCTATATGACTTCCTATAAAAGACTCTCTTATCACTTTAGAGTCAGGTAAAGTTAAAATTAAGTTGTTCTGATCAAAATTGATCTTTCCCTGGTACTTTGATAAGAAATCAGTACCAATCAACATATCAACACTTAAGCCTAGCACAATCAAACAAGGATGATCTACTACTACGTCATTTATACCAATGGGTATCAAAGCTTCGTGTTGAACTGGTCTAGAGACTTTTCCAGTAGCACCTATAATCTTTAAGCCACTTACTTTCATAACTGTTAACTTCTCTTTATTGGGTATGGTGTCAAAAAATGTTTGTGATAAAGCACTTGCTTCACTGCCACTGTCAAGCAGACAACGCACAGTGACTCCTGATATGTTTACTTTGATAACAGGGTGAGTTATTTTACATTGAACAGGTTGCTCACACACCTCGTCTAATAAATCTCGTTCTATGATCTTCCAGCTAAAGTAATTCTGATCAGTTGCAATTACATTTACATTTACATCCTGGGGCTCATCATGCTCTATAATCTTAGCTGCTTTCTCTAATCTGTCCACTAACTTTAAATCGAAGCATCTGACGACTTTTTCTACTTTTGTTTGCTGCACATCAGCCAAACTATCCTCTACCTCTGAGCAACTGCGTCCCTGCGCAATATTGCTGTTCATAAGAATGTCGTCACCTTCAACCATTTGTGGCACGTTTACACAGCTACTAGATTCTTTCACCTCGTTACTATTTCTACCCCCTTCATTCATCATTTCCTCCTCTCTAAAGTTTTGCAGTACTGATTCTACTTCTGCTACTTCTGCTTCAGCTTTTAGATTGCCATTTTCATCGAAGATGTAAGCTTTTACTTCATCATTATTCCCATCAGACTCAAACCCATTATCTATTTCTTCCCCATTATCTACCTTGAGTTCCTGTTCTTCCTTGACCCATTTTTCTAGTGTATCCAAAATACTATCCACTATTTTGTGAGAGTGGCTTAACACATCACTGGTATTATCTGTATTTATTTCGTCATCCATGTTGTCTGTCTGTGTATGTTGGCTGATTGTCTGTGTTTCCGTTACTGGCTGTGTTACTGTTACCGCCTGGTGAGCGCCAGTTTCCTCATAGACGGGATTTAGTTTCCCACACGCGGCCTGTTGTGTTCATCTGTGACACCACTAGATATAGTAGCATCATGACTCCCTTCTTGTCTTAATGGCATAGTATTTACTTCTCCACTTTCGTCATAGTAGTTGTTACGAAAGCGTGGTGAGTATCTACCCCCTCTTCCTCTGCCACGGCTTTGGTTTCGATAGTTTGTTTTGGTGTGCCTAACTTCCATATTTCTAACGTTCACGTTTCCATTATTTTGTACGTGATTGTTAGAAGATTTGTTATTCTGCTGCACCTGCTCCTCAGCAGCAGCTACTCTTTCCACTCTTTCCAGATATTCAATAAATTTGTCTATATTATCTCTAGGGGCGGAAATGATCCTCTTCTGCCAGTACCACGGCAGCTTACCTTCTAAACCCATAATGATCATATCTGGCTTCATCTTTTCTGTCAAATGTGACAGTCTTGAAACCCACTTCCTAGCGAAATCCTTTACTGATTCACGCCCTGGGAAAAACTTCTTACCACTCCAGAATTCCCTTAACACATCATTTTGTTTGTTATGTGACCAGTATTCGTTGAGAAATGCAGACTTAAATTCAGATAAAGTTTTACATTTGATCATTACATCCGCTGACCATCGCAAAGCATCACCTGACAAATGACTTCTTATAAATGAAATTTTTTCTCTTTCTGACCAAGTGTTGGGGAGAACATCCTCAAAGTCATTCCAAAATTCAAGAGGGTGAATGTACTTATCAGGATCAAAGCGCAAAAACTGTCGACACCCTATAAAAGCGGCGTCAACTGAAGTCACATGCTGTACAGTAGAATGACTAGAATTAACAGAGGTTACTCTATTTTCTAGGTTAGCAATGTTAGTATTTAATTCCTCTACTTGTGACTCTACTGCTTCTATCCTGGCAGAACATCTTTGTTCCACTGCACCACGAATTTCGGTACAGGTTTCTTTTACTTTCTCAATGTTTTTCTGACAAGTATCTACTTTAATTTGTACCTCTTTAACTTTGTCAGAGCAAAGTTTGGACTCGTTGCTCAATCTTTCGGACAACCTCACTTCCAAAAGTTCATCTGCCTCTTGATAATTTTTTTGAATTTGATCTATTTCACATTTGAAAGTACTATGCATTTTAGTTAACTGTTGCCCTACTTTTACTTGAATGTCATGATGAATAGCATCTATCTTATAATTCAAACTATTCCATTTTGATTGCAGTTCTTCTTTTAGTTCTTTATTACTATCCTCAATTTTAACCTCAATTTTATTCTCCAACTCTTTATTACTATTTTCAATTTTAGCCTCAATTTTATTTTGGTTTGATTCGAGTTTGGCAAACAGTATTTGCATCCAATCCGGAGCTTCTACCTTGATACTTTGTATCTCTTGACTTGACTGAGCTGGAGATATATTGAGCTCAGTTTCACTACCTGACAAAGTTAGCAACTCTACTGGCTCCCTTTTGACTTCTATTTCACTTATTGATTGCATCCCTGCACTCTCATTTAAATTAAAGTCATAATTTACTGGTGACAAATTACGTTCTAGTTCAATATTTGAGGGATTAATGGAACCATCCTCATTAAACTCAATTCCTGATCCTGAGGATTCTTGGTCAGAGACCGGTTCCCTTCTGAAATGTACACTACTTTCCATATCTTTTAGTTTGTTAGCAGCAGTTAATAAATATTTTAAAAGTCTTTGACTTAACTTAAATGCTTGATTTCGACGAATGATGTCGTCGCGGTGTACCAGCAATCGTGATGCGACGCGTCGTGACGTATTGAAGGCAGCAGCAGCAGCTGTAGCGTCGAGTACCGCCACAGGAATCGCCTACTGCAATAGCTCCAGGGGGGGGCAGCAAGGCACCGTTGACCGCTCGGCGCAGCCGGCAGCTGTCTCGCAGATCAGCGCAGCTCCGCGATGACGCACCGTCTTCCTTTAGTCTCAGCGCCGTCGGCAGCCGCGATCCAGCATCGTCGCCTTCCTCACCATCGTCACTAACCAACGTACAGCGGTAGACACTTATTGTTTATACACTACACCCGCCTTTACTGGTAACACTGTTCCCACACTAGTTCAATTCAGTGTCCTGTTATTGCCTACCGAGTTCGTTAATTTATACCAATCGCTTTCACACATCGAGCACTTTTATTTGCTTTTAATTCAGTTTTCCCGGCCGATAAGCACCATATGTGGGGCGGCGAAGAAGTTGTCGAATGAGTTGTTTGAATGTTCATTTCACGTAACAGACTATTGCCGATGCAACATATGTGGGACGGCGAAGAAGTCGTTGTTTAATGTTGAATGAAAGTTGAACATTGCCACCTTAAATCACGCGAGCCTGGCAACTAATTTGGTGGCCAGTCAGAAAGCGAAGGGAAACTTACTGACCTTAGTTCCCAGTCTGCACGGCCACATTCCTGTACAGCCCAGCTAAACGAAAAATATCCATAGTTCTTCACGGGATTAGGGCTGCTTCAATAAAATTTAAAGTTCCAAACAAGATTTTATTATCTTAAAGGCTCACACAAATTACTCGAAACTTCTGAAAATGCTAAAGACATTAAATATTGTTAATTCAGCCAATCGTTTAATAGTTCAGAGGCGACTTCTACAGCAAGTTCCTCCCGAATAGTTCATTACACTAACTAACGGTGCTCTATTAATAGTTCGCAATAATGTTAAAAAAAAAAAAAAAGATTAATGCTCGCCTTAAAAGTGGAGTTAGTCACCACTTGCCACGCGGAATTATACTTCACACGGACGGCACAATAACAGTTTGTTACCGAAGTCTAAACGATCCAGGACGGTGTACAGTCCTCGCGATTTTCAATGTCCGTTTACATTGCTAAGTACGCGCATGTCACAGCCCGCTATGACGTCACCCGAGGCGAGGCGCGATCGGACGTTAAGCTCGCGTGGACTAGGCGTTGGTCTAATGCGGAGTGAGCTTCCTACTGCCTCTGCCGCTCTTTTTATATAGCTCCGGCGCGTACCGCCAAGAGAGCATCTGTTCTTTCCGTTCCTATGCAGATGCCTGCAGCCTCCAAATGATCGCTATCTCAGGCACATAATCTTAAATATCACATTTAATAATAGCTTTACAAACTTCTCAATTTTTGTATACATACATCTGAGCAGTACAGAAGCACGTAGAAAATCTCAGCCCGCTAAAATTAAAACTTTACTCTCTAGAATTTTTACAATGGAACTAACGGTAGATTGTTACCTCTGAACCATAGCTTTATCAAGACTTGTATCAGCTGTTAATTATGCTACAAGACTAAAACTTGGTGTAGCTTTGTTAATTGTCCTATTTGATCATTGGTCTTAAAGAATTTGTTTTATCAATAAAATTTAAAGTACTTAATCTATAATGCTTATGTACATTTTACTCACAAAAGTAGTTTTTACTAAATTACTAAAAAACTAGAAGAGGTAACTGATTGTGGTATTTCCATTATTATTATTAGGGTGAACTGAAGCATCCTACCAATTTTCAATATTGTAGCTCTATTATTTCGCGCCTCTGATTTTTCCAAAAAACGCGGATTCTGGAGTCAATTTTAGTTTTATGGTTTTGGAAATCAGCACCACTCATTAATGACTTCTTACTGCACCTTCTCACCAAATTTTGGCTTCCTAGCGTCATTATTTAGCGCCTCCTATTTTTCTTTCAAAACGTGAATTTTACGTAAACTACTAATTTTATAACATTAAGATTTGTTACCTGAAACATTATTACATAGAACTATACTTTAACAAAGTTTTACACACAAATCTTAATTTTTACTTTTATGTTAAATGTGGTGCAATACTATATGCAGGCGCGTTACGATGACGTGACGCTACTAGCAGTGAACTAGGGTAAGTCCCGTGCACTCGCTCGCCTCTGTATCTTATACATGATACAGCGCTTGCTTTGCTTCAAAATCTCCGACGTCGCTGCGACCGTAAAAGGAATGTGCAAGAACGAAACGAACGACAACTGAAGAGAATCGTTCAGCATGACAGAAGTGCAGCTCTTCCGCAAACTGCTGCAGATTTCAATGCTAGGTCATCATTAATGGCCAGCGTGACAACCATTCAACGAAAAATCTTCGATATGGGCTTTCGGAGCCGCGCGGGGTAACCACGCGGTCTAGGGCGCCTTGTCACGGTTCGTGCGGCTCCCCCCGTCGGATTTTCGAGTCCTCCCTCGGGCATGAGTGTGTGTGATGTCCTTAGCGTAAGTTAGTTTAAGTGAGATTAACTAGTGTGTAGGCCGATGACCTCAGCAATTTGGTCCCGTAAGACCATACCACAAATTTCCAATTTCTGAAGGCCCACTCGTGTGCCGTTGATGACTGTACGACACAAACGTTCACGCCTCGCCTGAGCTCGTCAGTACCGACATTGGACTGTTGATACTTGGAACATGTTGCTCGGTCGGACGAGTCTCTTTTTTCAGATTGTATCGGGCGAATGGGTACAGAGACAATGTCATGAATCTATGTACCCTGCGTGTCAGCAGGGGACTCTTCAACCAGTTGGAGGCACTGTAATGATGTAGAGCGTGTGCGGTTGCAGTGATATGGGACCCCTGGTACGTCTAGATACGATGCTGATGGGTAAAACGTACGTAAACATCCTGTCTAATCATCTGCATCCATTCATGTCCATTGTGCATTCCGACGTACTTGGTCAATTCCAGCAGGACAATGCGACACCCCACACATCCACCTTTGCTACAGAGTGCCTCTAGGAACACTCTTCCTATGCAATGCAATGTTAATGAAAAGTCAAAGCATCGATTACTGTGAGCACATATGTTCCGTCAATATGTTCTTGCATTTATTGAGGAACACTACTCCTGAACAGGGGCAATTCGAAGGACCGTCCATTTTTGTCGACCTAGAAAACTACAAGAAACCAAAATTTCCATCCGTAATTACTACGCCTTGAAAGATGACGAAGCTCCTAGGCCTTCTTTTGTCGCATTCCTTGGTCCACAGTGGAAAACGTCAATGTGGCACGTAATGTTGGCTGAAACGCGGTTGTGCACCCAACAGAATGTCGTGTCCTACCTTTATGATCTTCGTGTTTGCAAAATTTGTCCCGGAATACAATTTTTCCTGATAAGTCGTTCATTAAATACGGGATTAGCGTTCTGGATAAGCAAGTATCAACACTCTGTATACTGTGATCGTAACGTAACAGAAATCACAGAACTCTAAAGCCTCTCTCATTTGATGGCTTACTGGGAAAAAGAGCTCTTTACAAATCGAAGTTGACTGAGAAAACCGCAATTTTTCTCAATACTCTTATTTTATTAGACCTAAACTTCCGTTGTTTATTGTTACATTCTTGGTGTTTTTGTAACCATTCTGTTGTGGCAGTAAATTACTTCGGCACTTGTTCTGCTTATATTTATGTGAAAATCAAATGCTGCTTTAGCCATTTGTTTTCGTTTCTTGTTTTGTGATTTTCAACTTTTCTTTACATTGGAATTAGGTGACTCACACATCACACACACATATACTATTAGCAATGAAATTTCTAGTAGCGCGCGGAAGCTGATCGTGATCCACTGACGGCGGCTGTCACCAGTATGCTGTATAATGACGCCCGTTTCGGCTACAGACTCAAATTCAGGCAGCTAATTGACGCTTGTGTGTCAGAAAGATTTAATTAAAGCGGCTGATCGATAGCAGAATACTGTAATTAAATTCTCTTTTGAGTGAACTGTGTGAGATTATGCACCATAACCAATTTCGGGCGAGTAATTGTTTCTATTTGCTACACGAAGACGATTACATTAAATATTGATCTCTGATGACAATAGTATGCCTCTGTTTTTGAGCGAGTGCAGCTTAAAGAGGATGGGATGTATGATGATTGATACGAAGTGGTGAGTGCTATTGACCAAGAATTTCCAAAAGCTTTTTAACATTGTTCCACGCAAGCGGGACGTAGTGAAGTTCTGTGCCTATGTAATATCGTCTCACTTATGTGACTATGTGACTGGATTCGTGATTTCCAGTTAGAGGGGTCACAGTTCGTAGTAACTGACGGAAAGTCACCGAGAAAAACAGAAGTGATTTACAGCAGTTCCAGAGGTAGTTTTATAGGCACTCTGCTGCTCCTTACCTATACAGAGTGTATCATAATTAATGGCCTAAACGCATACAGTTGAAAGTACACGATACTAGAATCAAAAAAGTCCCAGTAAACTTAGGATCGAAAATGCATACCTTAAAAGCTAATAGCAATTTTTCATCTTCGATACTGTGAAGCAAATCTCTTCTACTGCAATCTCTTTGCTTTCCACATATAGCGAAGTAGTAGTATGGACCAAAACAAGAAAAAAATATCCAGTAAACATGTGCTCTAAAGTGCATACCTTAACAGCTATGAGCACGTGCTCATCTTCGCTACTTCTAAACACAACTACTACTTAGTAAAATGTGGGAAGCAAGGAACTTGCAGCAGAAGAGATTTTCTTTACAGTATCGACGATGAAAACTTGCTCGTAGCTCTTAAGGTATGAATTTTCGATTCATGTTTACTGATACTTCCTTGTTTCTAGTATCGTGTTGTTTCAACCGTATGCGTTTACGCCATTAATTATGATACACGCTGTATAAACGTTTTAGGAGACAATCTGAGCAGCCGTCTGAGCTTGTTTGCAAATGGTGCTGTCGTTTATCGTCTAGTAAAGTCATCATAAGATCAAATCAAATTGCAAAATGATTTAGAAAAAATATCTGTGTGGTGCAAAATTTGGTAGAAGACCCTAAATAAAGAAAAATGTGAAGTCAGCGAAATTAGTGCTAAAAAGAATCTGTTAAACCTCGGTTACACGATAAATCAGTCAAATATGCCGTAAATAATAGGAACGATTCACTGAGGAGGGGTAGCCATGTCGGTCGGTGAGGCCTGGCACGAAGTCGGCCTTCCAAAACATCCCAAAGGTGTTCTATAGGATCCAGGTCAGGACTGCGCAGGGCAGTCCTTTACAGGGATGTTATTGTTGAGTAACCACTCCGCCACAGGCCGTGCATTGTGAACTGGTGTTCGATCGCGTTGAAAGATGCAATCGACATTCCCGAATTGCTCTTTAACAGTGGGAGGCAACAAGGTTCTTGAAACATCAGTGTAGGCCTCTGCTGTGATAGTGAAACGTTCTTCTTCAAATAATAGCATTAAGGCGTGACAAGTGGTGGTGATTACAGTTTCTGAAAGTAATATATGAACGTCTATCACACGTAGTCATCCCAATACACACAAACTTCGTTCTTCATATCACGCATCTACGACCATAAAATTGAAGCATATACATCACTTTACATTACATATCTCATCAAAATGCCTTTTCCGAGTTATGTGCAGTTCCTGCAATGGGCTAGAAATACCTACATTAATTAGCTCGTGACAGATAAGCGAACAAACCAAACAGCGTAACACAGTAGTAACCATGTAATAGTTACTACGCTGCTGTAGAGACTACATAGTATTATTGTTTTATAATTGTTGGCAGTGGTCAGACACAAAGCACTGGCAGCCTAAAGACTTCTAATTTCTGCAAGGAGACCATTAATTAAGTAATTTTCAGGCGCTAAGTTCAGTGCACACATTTTAGCTTCGCTTATATTAAATGGGATGGGGATACAGAGTGTGGGTGCAGCAAGTGGATGACGATTGGCACTGAGAAAGTAGGTTTTGCTATAAGTGTCTTTGCTTAGTTGTGATAGTTAGCTTTCTTTTTTGAGAAAGAGCTGTAGGTAGGACTTCGGATGCATCGAGAATGCTTCACCATTCCATATAAAAAGTTTGTCGGAAATTAGAAGTACCAGTTGTCTCTTTCAATGAATAGTTCGTGATTTAATAACACACCCACAAAAACTAAATATAAATTATGATTGGTGGGAGGGGAGGGGGGCTTGGAAGACTGTGTTTGGGTGAGAGTAGTACTACTCGCCAAAATTTGATTGCACTCAAGACTAAGGCTAATGGCCTTATTTATTTATTTAGGGTGTCACAGTTAGTCTCATCAAACCATCTCTTACATCTGACATGGCGTTCTACATATTTTGCATTACATTCATTACGCCAAGCATATTATAAGTTACATCTAATGCACAAAATTAAAAAAAACTAATTACTTTACTACAGAAGAAGAAATGAATAAACACAGTTTACTTTCGTTGGTGAGAGGTACAAGAACAGTGATAAATTACTGGATGGTAAATTGTACTATGAAGTCTAGTTGCAATAGCCGTGAGAGATGGGGTGGAAGAGGGTGTGAAAGAGGAACGTGATAAAACACCAGCAGTGATGAAAGGGGAAAAGAAAGTGACGGGGCTAACTGATGAATCAAAAGATAAGCGTTAATGGGAGAAGATGGGAGCATTTACTGTATTGTTTGACACAGGAAACAACTGGCCATATATGTTAATTGTTGGGGAAACATTGTGAAAGGGACAGAACGAACTGGTCCAGTTCCTTCGTAAATGCGTCAGAGCACTGAACTGTGCGCTGAGTGCGGAGCAGTTTGACCCACAGACGGACGGCATCAACAGACAACGAGTTTCCAAAAGTTTTCGTTTTATGGCTGGATACAGCTAAGATTCTCAATAAGTGCGACCATGTGTTTCGACTGTGATGATTTGGTATGTGCTTAATCACTGATGCGAGATAATGCTGACCTCTGATTCGAGGACTAAAGAGCCGATGAAGTAGATACAGCATGTGGTGCTCACTTACCTTCTTGGTCGCAACTACACTGAAGTAACAAAAGTCACGGGATACCTCCTAATGCCATCGGACCTACTTTTGCCCAGCTTAGTAAATCAACTCGACGTGGCATGGTCTCAACAAGCCGTTGCATATCCTCTGCAGAAACACTGAACCAAACTGTTTCTACAGCCGTCCATAGTTGCGAAAGTTGTAAGTAGGCTGTTTATGTTTTCTTATTGGTAACGCCGCTTAGCGCTCAGTATGAAAAATCACTGGCTGTGCTGTGCGCAGTGTCTGTTTAGTTTGCATTGTTGTCTGCCATTGTAGTGTTGAGCAGAGGCAGCTGGATGCTTACAGCGCGTAGCGTTGCGCAGTTGGAGGTGAGCCGCCAGCAGTGGTGGACGTGGGGAGAGAGATGGCGGAGTTTTGTAATTTGTAAGACGGAATGTCATGAACTAGCATATATATTTTGACTATTAAGGTAAATACACTGTTTGTTCTCTATTAAAATCTTTCATTTGCTAACTATACCTATCTGTAGTTAGTGCCTTCCGTAGTTTGAATCTTTTATTTAGCTGGCAGTAGTGGCGCTCGCTGTATTGCAGTAGTTCGAGTAACGAAGATTTTTGTGAGGTAAGTGATTTGTGAAAGGTATAGGTTAATGTTAGTCAGGGCCATTCTTTTGTAGGGATTTTTGATAGTCAGATTGCGTTGCGCTAAAAAATATTGTGTGTCAGTTTAAGCACAGTCGTGTACAATTTTTCTAAGGGGACGTTCCAAAGTGCTGTCGGTGCACGGTTTTGAGCACAAACTGATCTCTCAATTACGTCCCAATAATATGCGACGGGGTTCACATCGGACGATCAGGCTGGGAATCATTCGTTCGAAATGTACAGAATGTTCTCCAAACCAATTGCGAACGACTGTGGTCCGGTGACATGGTGCATTGTCACCCATAAAAATTCCATAGTTGTTTGAGAACCCGAGATCGATGAATGGTTGCAAATGGCCTCCAGATAGTCAAACATAACGATTTACAGTCAAAGATCTGCTCTGTTGGACCAGAGGAGCCAATCCATTGCACGTAAACACAGTCAATACCATTATACGAGAGCCAAAAGCAGCTTGCACAGTGCCTTGTTGACAACTTGGGTCCAGGGCTTCTTGCAGTCTGCTCCACACTCAAACCCTACCTTTAGCTCTTACTGACTGAGATCTGGACTCGTCTGACCAGGCGACGGTTTTAAATTCGTCTATGGTCCCGCCGAGCCCAGGACACGCGTCATGGTAACACTCGCGTCGGTCGTCTGCTGCCTTAGCCCATTAACGCCAAATTCCACCGCAATGCTGTAACAGATACGTTTTTTGTATGTCCTACATTGATATCTGCGGTTATTTCACGCAGCGTTGCTTGTCTGTTAGATCTGACGTCTCTACGCAAACGCCACTGCTCTCGGTCGTTAAGTGAAGGCTGTCGGCCAATGCATTGTACATGGTGAGATGTGATGCCTGAAATTTTCTATTCTCGACATTCTCTTGACACTGTGCATCTCGGAATCTTGAATTCCCTAAAGCTTTCGGAAACTGAATGTTCCATGCATCTAGTTCCAAACACAATTCCGCCTTCAAAGTCTGTTAATTACCGTCGCGAGGCGATAGTGACAGCGGAAACATTTGAACATGAATGACATGAGTACAAATGACAGCTTCGCCTTTGCACTGCCGTTTAACACCTATCGCATGACTTTTGTCACCTCAGTGTAATCTAACGTGCATATAAAGCACTGACATAATGAAATAGAAGGGTGTTACAGGTTACTCAGGCGTTCATATGTGGTTCTAATCATCGAATGTACTCATTACTCGTGCCTCAATGGATTGATCGCAATTGTGGAGTTTCAGTAGCAGGAGTGATTGCACATTTTTACGTTTTACATCCTGTGAAAATATGTTCCGAAACTTTTTGAGGTCTTAGAGGCCAGTGAAAGTATTCCTACATGTGTCGACAGAATTTTCTGCCCAGTAGAGATGCTCATCTAAAATTTTTATTGTGTTCAAATGTAGCCGAGACATTTGTTTTCATATTTGCTTCTGTCCAGCATTCAATACATGTGGCACCCACTTTGTACAGTAACACCTCATCTTTAATTTACCACGTCCTGCCGCCCGCGGTGGCTGAGCGGTTCTACGCGCTACAGTCTGGAACCGCGCAGCCGCTACGGTCGCAGGTTCGAATCCTGCCTCGGGCATGGATGTGTGTGATGTCCTTATGTTAGTTAGGTTTAAGTAGTTCTAAGTTCTAGGGGACTAATGACCTCAGAAGTTAAGTCCCATAGTGCTCTGAGCCATTTGAACCATTTTTACCACGTCGTTTCGACGTGCGTAAGTCACAGCTATGTCAAAAATTTTAATTTCCCAATCGTTCAGTACAACATTTTGCACTTTCTCTGTACCTTCATCCGTGCTTGCAGCATTGAGTCGTCCTTCAAGAGAAGGTCAGGCTTGTTTGAAGTCAGCTCCCGTTCTATATCAAGTGCCAAATTCCTTATAATCGTTCATCAAAATAATTCATTTTCTGAGGACACAGTACCCCAATCTATTATTTCAATTGAAACACTACATGACTACTTTTAAAAAAAGTCACAAAGCAATTGTACATATCAGTTCAGTGGCTTTATTGAGCTCTGTGTAACAATATAGTAAGAACAAAATATCGCGATGTCTGTGCCAGGCCGAAAATTTTTTTCCTTCACCTAATACGCTGCGCTGAGAACATGGCATGGAGGCTCGCCGGAGAGCGCTAGCGGTCCTTCAGGGGATGGTCTTTCATAGCTTCCTTTTTCTCTACTATTTCTCTTCGCATTGATGCCCCGAGCCTGATCCAATCTAAATTATAATTCGAGAGCCTTCCTCTCACGTGAGAGGAAATGGATTCAGAAGGGCGAAAATGTAACCAAGGGGATAACGTGGAACGAAAGATGTAGTGATGTGTTGTGGGGTAGTGTTCGTTTCCTTGGGTCTCATCCTTTTCTGGTTGCCTCATTCACACACTACCGGAGAGAGAAAGAGAGTGAGAGAGAGAGAGAGATAGAGAGAGAGAGAGAGAGAGAGAGTGAGGGGGAGAGAGCTCGCTCTAGAGCCGTCCCACGAGACGTGTGACCTGATACGTCTGGGGTCGGCCATGTATTGCATATAGGACCGATAGATGGACACGCCACAGTAGTCTTCCTTTTGGTGGAGAATACGATAGCTCTACCGTCTCCAGCATCTGGTCACATTGTTACAGGAAAGATTTTGTATGGATCCCTAGACACAGCGTTAATCAGATTTCTGTATCCACATTGAAGAATTTCCATTACAGCTTCTGTTTGCTGGAAACGTCTAGTGCATTGGATTAATATAAAACAGATTGTTTTAACTTTAAAAAATTCATGGATTTTGAAACATCACATAACCCTTGCATGCAGCATTTGTTGCTCTTTCTACATTGAATGATGTAATGGCGTATTGGCTTATTCTAAATCTGGAAAACATAAGTTAATGCAGATGAGTAGGTAAACCAATACTGTAATGCTCGAGTACAGCATTTGTAGTGTGCTGTTTAACACAGTCACGATTAATTATCCAGGTGTAACGATCCGAAATTACGTGAAATGGAACGAGCAAGTAAGGACAGCTGCAGGGAAGGCAAATGGTCGACTTCGGTTTACTGGGAAAATTCTAGGAAAATATATCTCGCCCAGAAAGGAGACGGCGTACACAACACTTGTGCGATCCACTCTTGAGAACAGTTGGAGTGTATGGCATCACTTTTGCGTCATATTAAAGGAAACCATTGTAGCGATTAAGAGCGTGTTGCTAGATTTGTTACAGAGGTTTACGGAAATGCTCAATAAACTCAAATGAAAACACCTGGAAGAAAGTGAATTTCTTTTCGCAAAATATAAAACGCTTTTAAGAAAATTCATAAAGCAGGCATCTGCGAGAGACTGCAGGTCGATACTACTATCACCAACATACACCTCGCGTAAGGACAGCGTAGACCAGATAAGAGAAACCATGGTTCGTGTGGCGGCTGCGGAATAACATGCACTTTTATTGCCTTGGAACTAAGTGACGTTCTTTAATGATATTCAGTTTAGGAGAACTGTTTTTCATTTCAAGAGGCGCTGGAAACCGTTTTCTCCAGTCGAACATGCCTATAAGTGATAACATTGGGCGGTGTAGTGTCTGTGTGTGGAGCGGTATTTCTGAAGTCGACGCATATAAACACAGCGGATATAAAATTAATCTCCACATCACGGACGAGTCGTCACGAGTAACCCGCAGATGGCACACTGACGTTGTTTCCGAACCTGCCTGCTATTTCCTTGAAGGTCTCCGGTATCGCTGTAAAGTGTCAGGCAAATCCAACACCTTCCATGAAAACCCTGACATGATAGCAAATCCGGCAGTATGTCACATAGCTCCAAATAAATCGTGACATTAAATTAACCATAGTAATACGATCAAAGAGTGAGCAAATGGAATACCACAGACTAACACAAGAACGCCTAAATGCATGTCATACCTTGCCACCGTGAAACAGACGCAGTTCAGAGGGGAGAAACGAGAACAGAAGCCGAGAACAGAACCGTTTGGGCTAGGAGGCCCTATGATAAGGGACGGACACCCACGTCGCCAGCCGACCGCCAAAACCACCCGCCAGCCCATGTTAAAAGAACAGTATAGATCTTACGATAACACTAAAAGGGCCACACCAGCTGCAAGTTTTAGCGTGAGACTTTATCGCGTCTCTGTTACGTTGCAAACGTTAAAAACATTGCCCCACCACGAAAAGTATTCCAATGGTAAACGTAACTGCTTTTTCGACGTTATTTTACCAGCTAACTAAAAATAGGAAAGCCTTGAACCCCTTCCACTAAATTTAGTTAGTATTAAGATTCCTTTACAGGGAGTGCAGTGGAGCTGACGCTGAAATCATTAAGTATTTGGTTATATCATCGCTAGTCTCACTGAACTCTTCTGAATTCTACATGTCATGTGTGGTCTGGCGTCTCCTTACCAGCTACAGGTCCCAGGTTCAAACTAGTCAATTCCCTAAAAAATACGCTCAGAGCGTCGTTGCGTGAAAGTGGTAGGGAGACACGGCTTAGAACAGACACCACGCAGAATGTTAGACCGCCCAACATTGGACCCCTACTTCCTTGAGGGTCTCCAGTACCAGTCTAACACTGGAGCCCTCACCGACTGGAATGCGTAGCTTCGCACTTGTCCATACTTAGTAGCAAAATAGGCCACTTGCCCAAAGATGAGGTATCCCGTGCTGAGTCAGGTGTCTTATCATAACTGGGCATCACCTCGTATCTGTTGCTAAGACGTACTCAGTTCCTTCATTCATATTCTGTCCAGAGATGCGTGAACAAACCACAGTCGTCCACGCTCTCTCTCCATCTCCTTTTGTTCTCAGTCCGTAGGTTGATCGGCAGCAATTCTCGTTTTGCATTTCTCCCTCTTCTGAATGTTTCTTCCGTTCCGAGTACGTTATCAATCACAGATCTTGTTTCATCTACCTGACGTACTCAGTTTTTGGTATTCCTCGAGCGCCGGCCGTTGTGGCCGAGGGGTTCTAGGCGCTTCAGTCTGGAACCGTGCTGCTCTTAAGGTCGCAGGTTCGAATCCCACCTCGGGTATGGGTGTGTGTGCTGTCCTTAGGTTAGTTAGGTTTAAATAGTTCTAAGTCCTAGGGGACTGATGACCTCAGATGTTAAGTCCCATAGTGCCTAGAGCCATTTATTCCATGAGGGTTCTCCGTAGCAACTTTTCTTCTGCTAATTTCACTAAGAAGTGGCAACGTTTGTAAGGGCGTCTTCCCATGGGTACCTCTGTTCCTTGAATGAGGACAAACTGCTCAGATGATACACATCGGAATACGCTGTGACATGGTTTGCCATGGAATTCCAGCGGGAACAGAGGGGTCGCAGCTTTCGACCCCAGTGTGCCAACAACCCCGATCCTAGGCAGTACTAAGAAGTCTGTCGACCGTGACTGTTTCAGCTTCTAGCTATTTATGGATAGTGGCCAAATCATCTTACGCCTGCATACAACAAGTAATATCCCTGACCATTTCCTACTAAATAAAATCTACACACGTTGATGCTGTGATTATGGTACAGATTTTCAGGGACCTTGGAGAAGGGTGAGTGTATCAGTTGGAGGTAAAAATGTAAATGAGCGTTTGGCGTCATTGACCGAGAGGCGCCTTGCGAAAGCAAGTCCGGCCGCCGCGGTGCAGGTCTTATTACAGTCGACGCCACATTGGGCGACCTCCGCACCGGGTGAGGATGAAATGATGACGAAGACAAGACAACACCACACCTAGTCCCTGAGTGGAGAAAATTCCCTGACCCAGCCGGGAATTGAACCCGGGCCCGTAGGACGGCAATCCGTCACGATGACCACATTTTATTGATTGATTGATTTATTTTTTTCGTTGTAGATCATTGTGTTTGGTCGTTGCGGACGTCACATGACATGCGTTCAAGTTCGTTGTTGATCCCTTCACTCAGTTTTTTTATTGCAGAGGCCAACCAGCGCTCTGGCCAAGCACCCTGAGCTACCTTGCCGGCAAACCATTTAGTTATCGGGGCGGACAGTTGGAGGTAAGAGATCCCGACCCAGAAACGATCGAGTCGAAAGTTATACAAGAATTTCCTGATACGTTTGACAGTGGAACGTGTACCTACCCAGGTTCCTGGAAACATATCCCACTTGTTATTCGTCAGTGAACGTGGTTCCAACATGATGGTGCCCCACCACATTGATGGTTCGTAAACAACTGAATAAGACTTTCTCTGAGGAGTGGATAGGGAGAGCAGGTTTTGTTTCGCGGCCAGCACGTTCGCCTGACCTCACCCCATTTGATTTCTTCTCGTGAGGCCAAGTGGAAAGCCTTGTGTACCAGACAGCTGTCGAAACTGAAGATGATCTCCTGGCAAGGAATCTCGCAGCCTTCACAATGTTTAAACGGCGCTGGGAATATTATAACTTTGTGCTACAGTAGTATGTGGGTCACTTGGGAACACCTCCCTCTTCTCGGGTTAAATTCGACCATAATTCTATTTAACTTTTAAGGTCCTATTTAACCTTAAAAATCAATTCTCAATTTTTTATTTATGGTTCAAGTTCACCTTAAATTCATTTTATTTTTAACCTTGTTTGTGGTTAAAACCAACCACACAAACACCAATGGGGTCTTCAAAACTAAGGTTAACACAACCATACAACACAATCAACAGTTATGGTTCAAACCAACCACACTCTCCCCAATGAGGTTTCCAAAAGTATATCTTGTTTAAGGTTAAAACTAGCCATAAAACGTAATCGAAAATAATGAACCTATTTTATGGTTCACCCAATCTTGAAAAGTTAACCTATTTTAAGGTTAAAACTAAACTTAAAAAACGTCATAAGATTTTATTAAAAAATATGGTTCAAAGTCATCATAAAAAACATTCAAAAATGTTGAGAAAGAGTGTGGCTAATCTTAATCTTAAACAAGATTTAAATGTGTGGTGAGAACCATCCATTCTATTTAAATAAATAATTTCACAAATATGAAATAAAATGTGGTACAAATAATGGTTAATCTTAACCTTAAAATGTAATCGAAGATTTTTTCAAGAATTATTCCTATACTTAACCAACCATCTTCTAGGCTCCTATTAACCTTAAAAATTATTTTACTTACCTGTAGGATACGCTTCAAGTCAACCTTAATACAATTATTTATCTTATGGTATAAGGGTACCATTAACTTAATTATCAGTCTAGATATATTTTATGGTTAACATCAACCAGAATATTATTTCAAAATAATTTTTGACATTATTTCACACATCCTTATTTTATAGTTAAATTCAACCTTAACTTATATTTACTTTTAAAGTCCTAATTAACCTTAAAAATAATTTCATAGAACACCGCTAGACCAACCTCTTTTACAACTACTACAAACCTCTCCTACCCATGTATTGTTCTCTTTGTCTCCATTACAATTCTCGTTCTTTGCTTTTCCATTCTTTTTCTCTTTGGGTGTAACCATCAATTGTTCTGTTTAACGCCGCTATACGAACATCTTTCTCTTGTAGTAACATTTTTTGATATCTACTTTTAATCACAAGTTTTTCATTTTTAGTCATAATTTTATCCATCTTTAGTATCAACTTCTCCACTTGACTTTCTAATTCATCAAAGTCTTTTAAACAACATTGTGGTGATAAATCACTATAAACACACTCTAAGATCTTAAATTCTAATTCCTCTAGGGCTACTTGGACACGGCATACTAGATCAATACTACTATTATGCGAGGGCTCCATATTTATTATTTATTTTAATTTATATTAAAAAATCAATTCTAAATTTTTGCAAAACTCCAACTCTGTGGAGAAACACCTAACCGAGTTAAGTTTTAATGGTTCAAGAAACAATTAAAATTAAAACATCTCAGTAATTAAGCTATGCTTAATTAAAAGTTCTCAGTAATTATTCCATGCTTAAGATCATAAATCAAGGTTCTTTTACCATACATAATTATGTATGCTAAAGTGTTGTCAGGAATTGGTGAATTAAAAGTAGCTGACAATTTCATGGCAGTTTTTTGTGCAGTGACAACATTCTTTCTCCTGCTCATATTTATTACATATACAGGGTATGAATTAATGAAATTGTATGCACTAATTTTATGGTCATCTTTCAATTCAGTTATTCTCTTAAAGTCTGCAAATGCATTGTATGCCTTCAAACAAGTGTCTGGAGGATCTATGTTCCACAGTTCTTCAGGAAATATCTCATTTCTGCCATTCTTTAGATAAATGTTTTGGAGATGCACGTGATCATACACTGATGAGTCTGCATCTTGGTTTCCTTTCCTGTTGGTCTGAAACACCACAAATACAAAATAAGGCATGTCAAACTCCATAGAACTGTAGTAATTCGTTATGTCTAGCTCAAAGTTTCTCTTACCACTAATTCCTGCTATTTCCTGCGTCTGAAGATCAAAAAATGAAATCGGAATCTTAGGATCTTTTAGCATCTTTTCTCTTAGCTCTAATTCATAGTTAGGCTCATATTTAACAATGGGTACTCTAATCTCCATATTTGTAATGGTTACTTTACCCAACTCAGGTCGAGAGCCTTCAATATCTGCACCACTATTATTTTTTGAAAACCATCTAAACAAGGCATCGCCAGCGTTTGCGCTTCCCACAAAAGTTACTGTTAGGTCTCCTTCCCACATGATTTCTTTGTAATCTTTAAAAAATCCACCCAACATTTTTAACGGATACAGTACCTCGTTTTCCTTTTTTCGTAACTTACCATTGTTAATGAAATTACCCTCGAATCTAATGTCATCGTCGAGAGAAGAAGTAAGGTGGTATAAAACCGTCGACGAAATGCTTGGATGCTCTAACCTGTAGATTATGTGACCTCTTTTCTTAACAATTACTGCACTCCATAACTGTGTCGGAAAGTTGTCAACGAGTTTAACATTCGATTTACCTTCGTAAGAAGTGTAATCTGATCCATTTGCGTGAGTAACATTATAGGTCATATACAAGTAAGCATTGTTGTCAAAGCAACCATCACCAACTTTGATGTCTATTTCTACATCTTTGTTCGGTAGGTTTAAATTATTCCTAGTCTTCTCATTTACTGGAAAAGACTGCCACTGATAACTTTCTATTTTATTCATTTTATTTACTGCAAGATTTTAATTAAAACATTTCTAAAAGAACTGTTACCGACGCTCCTCCAAAATCTATCGCAATTATCATTTTCATCCATTACACTTACTTCCAGGTTTTGAACTTTATTGTGCACAGGGAAAAATAATGGATAACACGGTTCGTATATAATTGGACTGCCAAACTGTAAGTGACCACACATTTCCAACTTGGGTTTAAAACAAGCAATAATATTTGTCTCTCGATGAAAGTGGTCAGAATCCTTTACAAACATACCATCAGCTAAGTTAAAATGCACTTTAATTTTTTCAAAAGGGATTATTTTCGGTAGCTCATTTGCTACAACTTTTGTTGCAGGTTCCATAATTTCGTCTCTAAAACCTAGCATCCTCCCAATACTACATTCCTTATTAAAATACAGCTTAAAGTCTAAGCTTTCTATCTCAACTCTATTTAGGATTTCGTTAGCCTTAATCTTTATATTACTAGCATTGAAAGGTTCCTGGCTCTGAATACACCTCTCTAAATTGTCTAGACTGTACTGCCCTGATGGAATATTTAAAGTATTAACCACACCATCTTTCTCATAGTGTAATCTGTTATTATCCTTTGTGACATTTGGAGTTAAGAATGTTGAATAAAATCCGACCAAACCAACCTTTGTATACATGTTTCTTATTGGTACATTTAGCCTCTTTTTTAAGTTTGAGGATGTACCACTAATTTCAAAAATTCTATTCATTTATTAATTAAGTAATAAGTAGTAAATAAAAAAGTAAAATGACTGATTGGGATCCAAAGATCAGAATTCGAGAAAAACGAATCAAAAGCAGACATGGGAAGTTATTACCTAGTTCAATTCGTTGCGCCATCGTTGGACCAAGTGGATGTGGTAAAACAACTTTAATGGTTGATAATTACCTTCTGTGCCCTGGATGGCTTAACTGGAACACCATTAAACACTTGTACATCTACTCGAAAAGCTTAGAACAGTTTAAGTACAAACATCTTATGGAAAAATGTGAAAGAATTGAAAATGAACACAATGAGAAGGTAGCTACATTTGTTAGTAACTGTGATGACATTATACCATTAGACGAATGTGAAGAGTGCTCCGTTGTAGTGTTTGACGACTTTATATCAGAAAACCAAGATATTGTAAGAGAATACTTTACCAGAGGAAGACATAAGAACATTGACTGTTTCTACTTAGCGCAAACGTATTCTAAAATACCCAAGCAGTTGGTGAGAGACAACCTTAACTTTTTGAACATATTTAGACAAGATGACATTAATTTGAAATACATCTACGACGAATTTGTAGGTGGAGACTTTAAATGGAATGACTTTAGAGAGCTTTGCAGTAAGGTGTGGAACGAGGACTTTGGATTCATAACTGTTGACATGACTCGAAAGCTGTATGACGGTAGGTGCCGTAATAAAATTAAAACTTTTATCAGATTTTAATGGTTTTTTAACCATTAAAATACCACATTTTTTCTGTTTACCCAACTATTGTGTGAGCTATCAAAACCTAGCCACTTAACAAATACTTTGTCACCCTTTTTTCTTAAAACTTTTTCTACAAGATACACATCTGGATACTTTGTCTTTTGTAACTCCTGTTCGTAAAAACTTCCTTTACTTTCTTCTTCACTTGTATCTTTTAACTTGTATGTAGTCGGACTTGTGTTATTAATCTGAGTCACTTCAAATATTTCTGTCGACCAATTAGCAGTATAGCCTTTCTCGAACAAGCCTTTAAGTTTACTTATCCTAACTTTGTCACCTATCTTGAACTTGGGTGCATCTGTTTTGAGTTCCGCTGTAAAAGCGGCCTTCACCACCTTTTTTGCATTCTTTTCATCTACCTCTATAGGTTTCATCCCTATTGTCCTATGTTTTCTGTTGTTGTAGTCATATACCAGTTTAGGTAGTAAGTCAACCCACTTTTAATTGCCCTGAAGAGCAAATTGTTTCCACATTCTTTCCTTTAAAGTCCTATTGAATCTTTCAACTACTGAAGCCTTAAGTTCTGTAAACGTAGAGTAATGATTTACACCTTCAATCTTCATGAGCTCTTTAAAGTGTTTATTGTAGAATTCTTTGCCATTATCTGTTTGTAAGTGTTTTGGCTTCCTTTCTTGTAGTATACCTTTAAAAGCGCTGGTAATACTTTCACCTGATTTATCTTTAACAGGAATAGCCCAAGCATACTTTGAAAATACGTCTATTACAGTCAGTAAATACTTCATACCGTTGTTGAATTTTGATATACCTTTAAGGTGACCAGAATCCATCTCAACCAAGTCAGCTTGCCACAAATCATCTATACCATAGGATGTAACAGGTTTTCTTGGAAAATTCTTTCTCAGTGGTTTGTGAAGCTCATGTATAATTTCTTCACGAATACTTTTACTTGTCGCAGACATTACTTTATTTTTATAAACTTACTTTTCTTGGTATTACACACCCCACAATAGCCCTCAATCCTATGACGACCGTTTTTCGTGGCAACAGTGTGAGGCTGAAGTGTAGCAGTAAATCTCTTGCACCTTAGGCACCAAATATGTTTCTGTTCTATCATTTATTTAATTGAAAATTAAAGATCAAGATTCTAAGTCCTCATCAATAGCATCTTTAAATGATGCTAGTTCGCCAAATAGTAAGAGTTTTACGTCCACAGGGACTGTCTTCGCCGACTCTTTTAGTCTTACGGTTAGGAAATTTCCTTTATGAATTAATATTGGGTTATGCTTATTCTCAATTACGTGTACTTTGTCATACATACTTACTGCAACATCAAAATCATTAAATGTTAAATCTTTGTTTATATCTTTTCCAATGACAATAACTTTTTTCAGTACAAAATCATACTCGAAAGTGTACGTTTGTTGTTCTAATCCAGTCATAAAAGTGAATTCAACTGTTTGTTTATCACATATTTTGTTCAGGCCTTGTTCAGTTTTGTTGATGTATTGTGATAAATCACCTTTTGTATAATAATCTGAGAAAACTTTTTCTAGGTCCTTTTTACTGTAATAATGGTCGAGGTTGGTTTTACTTACATAATTATTAAGGGTTGTTAGTATACTTGTGTATTTGGCATTAGCAACATCATTAACAGCATCGAGCTGGCTTTTAGTGACTGCATCATATCCACCTATGGCATCTGCTATGTTTACAATGCGCCTTCCTTTCAATGATACCCAGTTCTTTGAAAATGAGAAATACTTCTTAATATTAAGTTTACTGATACTAGATTCTAGTCCGTTTATAACTTCTCTGACATCGTCTAGTTGTTCAATACCCTTCTTTACCTTATTTCCAAAAATATCCATTTATTGTATCAAGAATTTTAATAAAACTCCATCCATCTGTAAATAGCTTCAGTACCATCACACACAAATGACCGCATATAAACTGATCGAAATTCTGAATTCTTTCTGAGTTGTAAAACAGATTGTCAGGACCCAGGTATTTCACTAAAGTTTGTGGTATACTGCCACCGAATGAGTCAAAAACGTATTTTTCATCACCCTTCTTGAAGTAGCATATCCAGTGAGTACCTACGTGATCAGATGTATCCAAGTTAACTACCCCTGATTCTACTTCTTTAGGTTCTAACGGTAACTCGTCGGCCATGAATACCCCTCTAAAATTTTTGATTTTTAAAGACTTTGCTAACCTCTCTATATCATAGTTGCTCAACGGGTGACCATATTTTTGCACAATTTTTTCGACTTTTTTTCGACTTTTTTCTTTAAAAAAATACCATATCCCGCTTTCTTTTCCATTTCAAGATTATGCCTCTTTTGCTCCGCTAACTCTGCATCTTCCTTTTGCTTCTTGTGCACAGCACTTGTTATTGCCGCAGCACCACCAGCTAAAGACCCGATTGCTCCCAACGCTGCAAGTATCAGTGGTAGAAATCCACCTTCGTGCTTATTCAATCCAGAACCTGCTTTCAATCTCTTAGAGTTTAGGTGCTCGAGTATCTTCTTCACAACAGGTATAGAAAATGTTATCAATAAGCTACCACCTTTTTTAAGCTTATTAGCTTTCTGTTTCATTTGAGTCTCTGTAAGATAAGCATCTAGAAAGCCATGATTTTTCAGGTCGTCATTGGACAGTTTTATTTTAATAGATTTCGCTCTCGGATTCCCACTTGAGGGAATGTTATAGTCAACACTAAATCCTCTCACTTATTATTTCAATTAAATTAAAAATTTTTGTGCTACACTCATATTAAATTTTAATGGGTTGTGACCCATTAAAATTACACCTCTTCATTCACATTCACAATACCCATCCATTATCATCTAAGCCTAGACCTAGCTTCCTTTTCCCAAACATTATTCCAGCTACAGCTGTTGAAGCTAATCTTTCTCCTAGGGAAGCATCTTTACTGAAAATCCTTCCCTTTGCCGCTTTCTGCAGTTCTTTATCAGCTTGATGTCTTTCTTCCAAATCTTTATGATCCCTGTATGCGATATCATGCCTTTTGCAAGCTTCATCTAGAGGATTTATTCCAGCATCTCCTCTTTCTAATCGTTCTTCTAGTTTGGTACCAGGGCCGCAGTAATTGTATCCAGGTAAATGCATTTCAACAGGAAGATTATTAATTAACGTGTTCACTAAGCCCTTTCCATAACTTTCTGCCTTCCAAAATGTATGAGGGAGATTGTTTAGAAATCTAATTAGGTAAGGTATCCCCTTTGGATTATTTACTATGAAGTCATTAAATTTACTCGTAAGCATTGAAGGTGTAAATCATTGGTTATTCCAACCTTCTCATTGTGGAAGTTGTTATTTCCCGCATTCTCTTCACCATGAATAACCATTAACCTATCAATTAAATCTCTGACGTCATTCATCCACACGTACTCCACCGGTTTGTCTGTATACCTCTTTACAAAACCCATACCACCCTTTGTGTTTGGCGAGTTACCACGTTCTTTCTTGAGTGACTGCCATATTGGTTTAATGATGTTGTTGTACTTTTCGCTACTGCTTGACTTGGGTTTATTCCCCTTTGGATCATTGTTCTGATATATCGCATTGGTAACCTTCAGCATAGTTGTATAGGTATCAAGATCGTCAGATGTGTACTCTTCAGGTGATACGGTTTTCTGAGTCAGGAGCTTCATAAACCCATTGGTGGCTTTAAAGGAGTTACCCTTCACCATAATATTATCGTTGTTGAATGTTACTTCGGAGTCACCCATGTAATGCCTTCCATTGTCAAAACGGAGACCAAAAATTGTGTCACCTAGAGCGCCTAAGTATTTTGAAACTTTTGGGCCCAGGTAAGTTGTTGAGTAGTCTGAAACAGCCTTCATCTTCTGCCGTTCCTCGTCTTCAATTTGTTCCAACATAGGCTCCAACCTCTTACGTGTCTTTGGTGTGATGGCGTCATCAACAAATAAGCTTCTTTCAAAAGATGTTACCTCAGGAGTAGGTGGTATAGGGAACATATCGTCAAACCCCCCATCGTAAGGTAGTAGCTGCTTTTCAATCTCACGATTTTTTTCTATAGCATCAATTACGTCCTTCCCTATTGCATCTAATTTATCGATAACTGGTTGGTCCTCCTTTTTGTATTTTTCGTATTCGGTTATAGGCTTAATTTTCCATTCTTTAAATTGGTCTTTGATTTGTTCAAATTTCTTTCTGTTCTTTTTTGCTTGCTTAACAAGCTTTTCATCATATTTTGCAAACATTTATTTAAGGATAAATAATAAAATTATTCGTTGGGACGTTGACGTTGGGACGTTTGGACGTTGACGTTGGGACGTTTCGACGTTGACGTTGGGACGTTTGGACGTTGACGTTGGGACGTTTGGACGTTGACGTTGGGACGTTGACGTTGGTACGTTGGAGATTTTAAGGGTAAAAAACCATTAAAATCAATTTAAAAGAACTCAATATCGTGTATCTTGTTGTCTTTGTTTGTTTCTTTGGTACCATTGTATAACATCTTTAATCCAACCAAAGTATTGCAATCATCCCAGCTTAATAATTTGGTGTATCTATCGGGTAATATAATCTTGTATTCACTGTCAAGTTGTAGAAAAATCTTTTGGCCATATTTTGTACTTATATTCTCAGCATTTGTAATGGTATAAGTGTGTCCCTTTTCTCATTCAGCTTTGTAAACGTTTTGTTGGCGCTGTTAAGTTTCAATAGCAGTTGATTTCGTTCCATTTATTTACTGCAATATTTTTAAAAAAAATTCTCGTTAGGGTTTTAATGTTTCTAGCTGAGTCACAGTATCTTTTAAACTCTTCACTAGTACCGTAAAAGAAGATGACTTCTTGGAACAGTTTATGCCAAATAAAGAAAGATCGAATTTACCTGCTCTTACTAGTACGTTTGAGAATTCATTGTATAGAAATAATAAAAATGATTTTAAAAAGAAAATAAATAATTAAATAAATTAAATCAGGGGCAGTATTTAAGTATTTTTGACACTCTGCCTATGTAAAAGAGATCTACCCACGGTACCTGTGTAACACTAGTATCAAAAACTTGTTTTACAAGAGTTGCGTTTACTCCAACTATATCTAAAGCTTGCTCAAATCTTTGTTCTACAGTACCAAGATGATCTGTATACACCACTTTAGTAGCCCAATCACGAAATCGATAAACTTTTGTTATTGATAGTCTAATTGATAATGAGTTGATGGATACCAGAAAAAATGGTTCACTTTCAACTGCAAAAGAAGTCTTGGAAGTTGTATTGATGGTCTTAAAGAATCTTAAAGAAAGGTTTGCTCTTTTCATTTACGCTAGAATGAAGTGACGTGTCTCGCCTCTTGCGACATCTTCACGGCCAAGGCTGCTCCGACTGCGATAGCCAGCTGGGAGGCCAACGGTGAAGGTCAGCTCGTCGACAACATGAGTGCCTGCATTAGTCACAACAGCGCCGCTCTAGCGTAATAATTTAACTTAAATGTATATTATTCAGTTAAACGTAAATTTTCCGCTAATAAATTGTTGTTTTTGGATGTTGTTGTGTATGTTACACTACGTAATGTAAGTAAAAATATACGGTAAGTCGGATGAAGCGTAATGCTGAGAGGGAGAGAGAGAATAAGATTAATAGCTTACTCGAATGCATTTGTTTCGCCAGCGCGGTAGCTCAGCGCGTTCGGTCAGGAAGACTGGCCACCTTTCTGAAGAAAAAACTGAGTAAAGTTTTCGTCGTGGAGTTTTGAGTGACGTCATGAGACGTCCGAACTGATCCGCTCTCCCTCATCTGCTAAGAAGTATGGGACGAGACGTGGTAACAAAGAGGAAAAAAACCCTGTGGGGCAGAAGAACAAGGACGACGAAGAAATGATACAAACAAAAGACCCCACAGGGTTCCTCGGCGCCGAGGTTTTGCTGTTTTCGACAAAAATTATTTTTTAATTAGATAATACATATAATAAATGTCTGTGAGCAATAAACTAATACCTCCTTGTAGCATGACGGCTATAATGAAAGGCGATGACAACCCCGCAGCACTTTGTTTTGATATAAATAAGGTGCCAGAAAATCTGTTGTTTCCCGTTTTTAATTATCTGCGCAGCCTTCAGTATTTACAACTGATTATTATGGAACATGCAGAAGACGAGAGAGAACTCAACGCAATAGGTGAAGGTATGTCACAGCTAGAAAAACAATTTGAGAAGTTGATGGTTGAAATAATACCACAATCTGACTCTGAGGCTGAACAATCTGACTCTGAGGCTGAACAATCTGACTCTGAGGCTGAACAATCTGACTCTGAGGCTGAACAATGTGACTCTGAGGCTGAACAATCTGACTCTGAGGCTGAACAATCTGACTCTGAGGCTGAACAATCTGACTCTGAGGCTGCACAATCTGACTCTGAGGCTGAACAATCTGACTCAGGCTAAATTCAAATATTATTTTTAAGGTCTACGAAACCTTAAAACTATTGGTAGCAAGTAGTAAGAAGATTTTTTCGAAATTAAAAAAATGAATTTTTATTTAATTTTTTTATTAAAATAAATAAGTAAATAAATGAATATGTCGGAAGGAAATAAATATAGCTATGCAGGTAAATACTGCAACAAGTGTGGAGTGGACATCACTTATAAGAATTGGTCCAGGCACTTGAAGTCAAAGATTCATCTTAAGAATGACCCAAACAATGAAGAGAAGGAGGAGCACAACAAAAATAAAATATACCGCGAAGATCTTAAGATCTTGGCTAAGGATTATAATCTTAGTGGTGTTTCGAAAATGAAGAAATCGCAACTTAAAGAAGCTTTGGAAAAGACTAAGGACATGTTGTACAAGAAGCAGGATTTGGAAAAGCTAAGGGTACCACAGCTGCGAGAGATTGGAAGAAATAATAACATTAAGGCGACTGTTAGGATGAGGAAGGCTGAAATAATTGAATCCATTTTGAAGACGCAAGACATTGTCTTTCGTAATAAGGTAGCTCAAGCGTTAGGCTTTCACGAAGACTTGATAGAACCACCCAAGGAAGAAAGAAAACCACCATACACCATCACAGAGACCAACTCACGATTCATTAAGAAATTTAACGTGACTGAAGTAGATTACACCATAAAGGTAAGTAAGATAATGGAAGTAGAGAACGCCATCAACGCAATGATTAAACTGGCCAAAGAGAAGGGAAATTACGAAAAAGGAGACAAATTAACAGTAGTAGCAAGCAACCCAAATTTTCACCACGACATTTCGACTGTGGTTCAATCCAATGTTAACGCCAGATCTTTCATGAGTCATATCGGTAGAATTCTGTCTTCTAACGAGAACTTAAATATCACACAGACCAGGTTCAATATTAAGATTCTGAATGTACCTAGAGGTCAAGGCAGGTCGAAAATTATAAATCTGTGTGAAGATGTGAGAACAAAAAGATGCATCACCCAAATAAAGAACAAAGATAACTTGTGCTGCCCACGAGCCATAGTAACAGCCCTGACCTACCACACGAATGAGGTTCTCGGTAGGCAACTGAGCCCCATGGATATTAAACAAGTCAGAATGGGTAGACCTATTCAAACTGAGCTAACCCTAGAGCTGTGCAAGAGACTAGGTAACTACAACGAAGAAGGCTTCACACTAGAGGACATAAAGAACGTAGAAGAATTGTTGGGTATTCAGATAAAGGTTGTGTGTGCTGAAAATTTTAATTCGGTTATATACTTAGGCCAGGAGAAGGATACTAAACTTTATTTATACAAAAACGGGAACCATTTTGATGTTGTAAACAGTATGAAAGCTTTCTTGGGTAGTGTATATTACTGCGATAGGTGCGATGCACCTTACAACAACAAGGATAAGCACAAGTGTAAGAAGAATGTAAGGGTGTGTATTTTGTGTAAGAAACCGGCGCACTCCCCCGAAGGTAACGATAAAGTTTACTGTGAAGATTGTAATAGGTATTGTTACTCTCAGGAATGCTTGAATCATCACTCTGAGGTTTGTAAGGCTGTTTACAAGTGCAGAGGGTGTAATATGATTCTTCAGAGATCTAAAGAGCATAAATGCGGATACTCCTTTTGCTACAATTGTATGGAACCTTATAAGACTGGTGAACATCAATGCTACATACAACATAAACATCAGAAAGGCGGAAGGTGTGAAAGTCGGTGTATTTGTAAGGCTACCGATAAGGAGAGCTTTTTGGAACACTTTGTAGCTAAAAACAAGGATAAACTTCTCAAAAATGTTAAGCTCACTACCCTTCAAAGACAATTTGGTAATGGAGATATTTCAGAACAAGAGTATAAAGTACTCTACAATAATACACTGACTGAAATTATAACGTTATTAAATGGTTGCCGTTACACAGAAAAGTATATCTGGTTCGACTATGAAGCTGAGCAAGATACTGGAGTGCACATCCCCAACCTCGTAGTAGCCCACTATATTGACGGTACCAAAGTTTCCTTCAAAACAAATGAAGAGTTCTGCAAGTGGTTGATTTCTAAGAACCACCAAGGGTACACGGCTATTGCACACAATGCGAAAGGCTATGACTCACAATTCATTTTAAAATACTGTATAGAGAATACGTTGAAACCATACACTATATACAATGGAACAAAGTTGATGATGCTAGAGGTAAACGGACTAATAAGCATTATTGATAGCCACAATTTCGTAGCTTCTCCTTTGAGTGACTTCCCTAAAACATTCGGGCTAAAAGAACTTAAGAAGGGTTACTTCCCACATTTCTTCAACACAAGAGACAATCAGACTTATGTAGGACCTATTCCTGAGACCAAATACTATGGCGTAGACACGATGAAGACAAAAGCTAGAAAAGAGTTTCTTGAGTGGTACAACAATAAGGTTAAAGAAAATTACGTGTTTGACTTTCAAAAAGAATTTATGGATTATTGTAACTCTGATGTAGATATTCTGCGTAGAGGTTGTTTGGAGTTAAGGAAAGAATTTTTAGAGATTGCTAACATAGATCCATTTCAGTACATAACTATTGCGAGTGTTTGTATGGGTATTTATAGGTCCAAGTACCTCCAGGAAAATACTATGGCTGTGATAAAAAGTGACAAGAAAGAAATGTATAGTAAAGAGTCGATAACCTGGCTCAACACCTTCGGGGGTGTACAACACGCTTTGAATGGTGGAGAAGTAACGATTCGTGGGGCAAAAGTAGATGGATTCAATAAGGACACTAATACAGTATACCAGTTCCACGGTTGCTTTTGGCATGGATGTCCTGATTGTTATCAAGAAGAGACTATTAACAATGTTAACCATGAGACTATGGGAGACTTGTACGAGAAAACAAAGCGAAGAAGTTACCAAATTAGGGAAGCAGGATACAACCTTGTCGAAATGTGGGAATGCAAGTGGGCTAAGAGTAAAGGATACAACAATACTACTCCAATCGTTGAACCCTTGAACCCTAGAGATGCTTTCTATGGAGGAAGAACAAATGCAAGCAAGCTTAAAGTGTGTGGTAAAAAGCTGAGATACATAGATGTATGCAGCCTCTACCCTACAGTTCAGTATTTTGATTACTATCCTGTCGGTCACCCTATAAAATTATACAAACCTAAGAGGTACAACAAAAATTGGTACGGTTTGATTAAGTGCAAAGTATTACCACCGCGTAAGCTGTATCATCCTGTTTTGCCTATTAAAAAGGATAAGTTGATATCTGGGTTGTGTGGAAAGTGTATTGAGGAAAAATGTGGTGCTTGTCAGCACACAGACGATGAAAGGGTGATAATAGGAACGTGGACTACAGATGAAGTGAAGAAAGCTATAGAGAAGGGGTATAAAGTGGTGAAAGGATACGAGGTTTGGCATTTTGAAGAAAGAAGTAATGATCTATTTAAAGGATACGTTAAGGACTTTATGAAAATTAAGCTAGAAACGAGTGGGTGGAAAGAAGACTTTGAAACTATTGAAGAGTACACCACAGCGGTTAAGGAACATCTTGATATCGATCTGAATCCCGAAGAAGTGGTTCCGAATCCTGGTAAGCGTGCCGTTTCAAAGATTTGCTTAAACTCATTGTGGGGTAAATTCGGTCAAAGACAGAACTTGACCCAAAGTGAATACGTAGTGGATGTAGAGAGGTGGTACAAAATAATGTTAGATGATAGGGTTGATATAAGCAATATGATTTTTATTAATGATAAGATTGCACAAGTCACCTATAAGTACAAAGATAATTTCGTTGAAGACTCCTACTCAACCAATGTGTTTATAGCAGCATTTACAACTTCTAATGCGCGCCTACGGCTTTATGATATGCTAGACAGGCTAGGGTCAAATGTGGTCTACTACGATACTGATAGTATTGTTTATATTGATGATGGTACCAACACTGTTGAAACTGGTTGTATGTTGGGGGAGTGGACTGATGAACTGGGTAAGGATGATCATATCACAGACTGGATTTCTACAGGACCTAAGAGCTACGGGTACGTGACATACAAAGGAAAGGAGACAATGAAGGTAAAAGGTTTCACGTTAAACTATGAAAACTCTAAAGCATTGAACATCAAAACTATGAAAAATATTGTGGATAAGGACATCGATAAGGTTAAATTGAAATATAAAATGATTACAAGAGATACAAAATCTAAACGCTTGATTAATAAGGATGTTAGTAAAGAATTCAAATTCGCTTATGATAAAAGAATGATTGAGTCTGAGGTCAATGGTATTATTGAAACATATCCTTGGGGATATTAAATAACAAAAGAAATAGCAAAGTAAGATAGACACAATCTTGAAACAGATTAAGATAAATAGACAAGTTAAGGTTAAAAGAGGCTATAATTGGTAAGATAAGTTAAGGTAAGGTTTCACCTTAAATAAGATTAATGTAGGTAAAATAAGTTAAGGTAGACACAAACCACAATCTTAAATAAGATTAAGATAATTTTTTATGGTTAATAGGACCTTAAAAAAGTGTTGGTTAAGTATAGGAATAAGTTTTGAAAAAATCTTCGATTACATTTTAAGGTTAAGATTAACCATTATTTGTACCACTTTTTATTTCACATTTGTGAAATTATTTATTTAAATAAAATGGATGGTTCCACCATAATTTTTAATACTTTTTAAATCTTGTTTAAGATTAAGATTAGCCACACTCTTTCTCAACATTTTTGAATGTTTTTATGATGACTTTGAACCATATTTTTTAATAAAATCTTATGACGTTTTTTAAGTTTAGTTTTAACCTTAAAATAGGTTAACTTTTCAAGATTGGGTGAACCATAAAATAGGTTCATTATTTTCGATTACGTTTTATGGCTAGTTTTAACCTTAAACAAGATATACTTTTGGAAACCTCATTGGGGAGAGTGTGGTTGGTTTGAACCATAACTGTTGATTGTGTTGTATGGTTGTGTTAACCTTAGTTTTGAAAACCCCATTGGTGTTTGTGTGGTTGGTTTTAACCACAAACAAGGTTAAAAATAAAATGAATTTAAGGTGAACTTGAACCATAAATAAAAAATTGAGAATTGATTTTTAAGGTTAAATAGGACCTTAAAAGTTAAATAGAATTATGGTCGAATTTAACCCTAGAAGAGGGAGGTGTTCCCAAGTGACCCACATACTACTTGCTACTGTGCCGTGCCTGCATTGGGGCTAGGGGTTCCCATTTTTGACAACTTTTGTAAATGTAGCAGCTCGTGGAACTTGCACAGGTAAATCGAATTCATTGCTTCCGTTCCATAGGATTTTCGCTCTCTCTAACACCACGTTACGAGCGCCTTTACTGATCCATCGACAAGGAGTTATTAACTTAGTATATGTGGCAGTATTCGGCGAGAATTCTGTACCTCATAACGACGGTTCTGAAGTTGAGGCTCTTACTTTGAGGGCAACGCAAGTTTAAGACTGAATCTGATTAGACCTCTGCTATACCTTCCGAATAGGTCGTTTCCGGTCTAAGGTCCCTTATGTCAGATTGCTACACTAACCATTCTCAACCATCCCAGAAAATTTGTAATATCATCACGGAATCACATTTGTAAAGTCACGCATAAAATTACTGACCAGTGAGGGATTAGCTGCAAAAGAAATAGATAATCTAGGTCGCAAATATATTTAATAAAACAAAAACGACACTAGCGCTTACCTCCATCGAAAACTACACTACAATGGAAGATGTGTGGTCATTGAAGATGATCACCCGAAACTACCCTTGGCGTAAATAAATGAGCAGTTTGCTATATTTCTTAGAGTAATTTAACCCATAGCCATGGAGTTCGACAACCGTAGTTAAACTAATGTATGGTGTATTGGTGGTCGCAGGCCTCAGCACTAGCCAGCTCAGGATTCCTGTTGCGCTCTGCGGCGCCTGTTTATCACCTCAGCGTCACGCGTTACGCTAAAACGTGCCCTCGGGAGCCGTACGCAGACTTGCCGCAAGCAGGCAGTGCCCAGAGCTTCCGAGTTCGGCGCCTTCCCTCGCAGCTGCCGGCCGAGACTGGGACAGATCCCCACCCCTGATAGCTAATCCTGGTGCCCACCAGGCGTTAGGAATGCCAATGCAGCGGATTCCAGCAGCCAGAACGCCATTCCTGACATACTGCAGCTTTAAGCTCCCTACGAGGTCTCTCGGTCTTCTGGAGACGTAATAGCCCATATATAACCTCTCCCATTCCTGTCTCTGCTTTTCGTAATCAACTCTTCGGGCGCCCACGTATTGTCACAACAATGGAAGAATCTCAGTAAGCATGATTACCTATTTGTTTATATTACCTGAATAATATTAGGTGTATCCTACGGAGAGACGCTCTAGTGCGTGGAAATAAATTAAAGCTGTCGATTTAATTTGAAGTGCAGAGACAGATGACTAGAAATTATAAATTGATAAGTAGTTACATTACGAGGATAAACACTAATTCGAAGAATACTTATGGAGATATTTTTATGCTAGAGCTACCAATTCAGTAGCAATACACCAGCGTACATGAACGAACACAGAAACAAGTTTTTAGAATCGTAGCAGTCTTGTGTAGGGCATAGGAAAGCATAACGTAAGTGCTTCGACACTTAAATGGAATCTCTGGAAGAAAAGCGAGTTTTTCCTCACTAAAACTGTTCGTAAATTTAGAAAACTGTTATTCAAGGAAGATTCAGCCACCACTCCTCTGACATGGTAGTGTATCTTAATTCTGCAGCGCGGGGTAGCCGCACGGTCTCAGGCGCCTTGTCACGGTCTGTGCTACTCTCGCCGTCAGAGCTTCGAGTCCTCCCTCGAGCATGGGTGCGTGTGTTGTCCTTAGAGTAAGTTAGTTTAAGTTAAATTAAGTAGTGTGTAAGCTTAGGGACCGATGACCTCGGTAGTTTGGTCCCATAGTCTCTTACCACTTACCAAATTACAGCTACATTTACGTGAATACTCCGCATGTCACACTTACGTGCCTGGCAGAGTGTTCATAGCCGACCTTCAGACTACTTCTCCAGCGTTCCAACACTTGAAAAAAAACGGAGAGTGAGATCTTTCTGTGCTATGGCGCCTTTTATTTTATTATGATGATCATTTCTCTCTATGTAGATGGGCGCCAACAAAATATTTTCACATTTGGAGGAGAAAGTTGGTGATTGAAATTTCGTGAAAAGATTTCGCCGCAATAAAAATTGCTTCTGTTTTAGTGACTGCCACCCCAACTCGCGTATCGTACCCGCAACGCTCTCCCGCCTTTTCCACGATAGTACAAAATGGATCTGCCCTTCTTTGGACTTAATTTGATATCCTCCGCCAATCCCGTCTGGTAAAGATCCCAAACAACGCTCCAATGCTCAAAAATAGGATAGGAAGGCATAATGTAGGCAGTTTAGTTGATTTTTTGCTTCTTCTAGATGTTCTGACAGGAGCACACAGCGCCTTCACCACAACATTTTTTGTGCAATGCTTCAAACTCAAGTTGTTCGTAATTGTAGTCCCCAGGTATTTAGTTGAATTTACTATCTTCAAATTTATATAATCCAAAGTTAACGAATTCCTTTTATTACTCATGTGGATTACCTCACATATATTGTTTACAGTTAGTTGGCACTTTTTGCACTATACACTTACCTTGGCTACATAACTTTGCAGTTGGTTTTGATCGTCTAATGACTGCTAGACGCTAAACGACACTAGCATCTGCAAATAATCTAAGAGCACTGCTCAGATATTCTCTTAAATCGTTTGTTATAGATTTGGAACAGGAGAGCGACTATAACACTTCCTTGAGCAACGCCAAATATCACTTCTGTTGTACTCGCCGGCCGCGGTGGTCTCGCGGTTCTAGGCGCGCAGTCCGGAACTGTGCGACTGCTACGGTCGCAGGTTCGAATCCTGCCTCGGGCATGGATGTTTGTGATGTCCGTAGGTTAGTTAGGTTTAAGTAGTTCTAAGTTATAAGGGATTAATGACCACAGCTGTTAAGTCCCATAGTGCTCAGAGCCATTTGAACCATTTTGTTGTACTCGTTGACCTTCCATCAATTAATGTAATATGTGACCTTTCTGAGAGTAAATTATGAATCCAGTTGTACAACCGACACTCCACAGGCACGCAAATCGATTAAAAGTCTCTTGTGAGCAGCGGTGCCAAAAGTCTTCTGGAAATCTAGAAATATGCAATCAATCTGATATCCCCTGTCGACAGCACTCATTACTTAGTGTGCATAACGAGCTAGTTGTGCTTCAAGAACAATATTTTCTGGATCAGCGGTGACTACGAGTCAACACATCGTTTTCTTCGAGGTAATTCATAACGTTCGAACAAAGTATACTTTCGTAAACCCTACTATAGATCAGTCTCAGTGATTTGGTTTTGTAATTCAGTGACTAACTTCTATTTGTTTCTTGTATATCCGCACCTTGGTAGAGCCTACGTAAAATCACTAAGCGAGTCAAAGGTTTCTGTGCAGTCACTTGACCAGTCTGGTGTGACAGACAAGACATCAACGCACAAGCCTTAGTTTTAGATTTAGCATCTAGCAAATAATTCACGCTGGAGTATCGTACAAGAATACGGTAATTTGTCTTTCATGTGGAGGACATACGAGGGCATGGTGAAAAATAATGCATCCAAACATTTATGTGAAAAGTCTTTAAACATTTTAATTAAAACAAACTTTATTATCATTCTACATTTTTATTCTTCAAGTCCACGTATTTTTTTCTCAACTTAGTCAACCGGGCGAACGAGAAACCAGTACGTTGATACCGTTACTGCAGAATACTTCCTTTTTGTTGACGGAGCTACGACATCACTTCTTCTTGCACGGGCTTCATTTCCATCAAAGTGAAGTCCTCGAAGGTGTCTTAAGTTTCGCAAGCACGTGAAATTGGATGCGTGAATCCAAGCCGTCGGATTGTTGTAGGTGCCGCAGCTCTAGTGTGAGGTCTGGCATTGTCGTGCTGAAGAAGAAGATACTCCATGTGGGACACCAAGTCTTCGAATTCATGCTTTCAGTTTTCTAAGGATCTCGCAGTACACCGACAAACTTACACCGTGCACCCCGATTTTACATGCCACTATTTAGAGACCTGAAAGTTGCACCAACGAACCGAAAAGTCGACTCAATGCTATGCTTGAAATATACTTCTGGTCATTAAAATTGCTACACCAAGAAGAAATGCAGATGTTAAACGGGTATTCACTGGACAAATATATTATACTAGAACTGACATTTGATTACATTTCCACGCAATTTGGGTGCATAGTTCCTGAAAAATCAGTACCCAGAACAACCACCTCTGGCCGTAATAACGGCCTTGATACGCCTGGGCATTGAGTCAAACAGAGCTTGGATGGCGTGTACAGTTACAGCTGCCCATACAGCTTCAACACGATACCACAGTTCATCAGGAGTAGTGACTGGCGTATTGTGAGGAGCCAGTTGCTCGGACACCATTGACCAGACGTTTTCAATTGCTGAGAGATCTGGAGAATTTGCTGGCCAGTGCAGCAGTCGAACATTTTCTGTATCCAGAAATAACCGTACAGGACCTGCAACATGCGGCCGTGCATTATCCTGCTGAAATATATGGTTTCGCAGGGATCGAATGAAGGGTAGAGCCACAGGTCGTAACACACGGATGCGACCATCATGATGCTGTAAACAGAACGTGGATTCATCCGAAAAAATTACGTTTTGCCATTCGTTCACCCAGGCTCATCGTTGAGTACACCATCACAGGAACTCCTGTCTGTGATGCGGCGTTAAGGGTAACGCCAGCCATCGTCTCCGAGCTGATAGTCCATGCTGCAGCAAACGTCGTCGAACTGTTCGTGCAGATGGATGTTGTCTTGTCCCCATCTGTTGACTCAGGGATCGAGACGTGGCTGCAGTCATGCGGATAAAATGCCTGTCACATCGACTGCTAGTGATACGAGGCCTTTGGGATACAGCACTGCGTTCCGTATTATCCTCCTGAACACACCGATTCCATATTCTGCTAACAGTCATTGGATCTCGACCAACGCGAGCAGCAATGTCGCAATACGATGAACCGCAATCGCGGTAGGCTACAATCCGATCTTTATCAAAGTCGGAAGCGTGATGGTACGCATTTCTCCTCCTTACACGAGGCATCACAACAACGTTTCACCAGCCAACGCTGGTCAACCGCTGTTTGTGTATGAGAAATCGGTTGGAAATGTTCCTCATCTCAGCACGTTGTAGATTTGGCCACCGGGGCCAACCTTGTGTGAATGCTCTGAAATGCTAATCATATGTATATCACAGCGTCTTCTTCCTGTCGGTTAAATTTCGCGTCTGTAGCACGTCATCTTTGTGGTGTAGTAAGTTCAATGGACAGTAGTGTATAATACCTCAATCGATATTGCGAACAGAATAAAAATGTTGAGAGCGTTACTTTTTAGTACGTTCTTGTAGTAATAGACATCCCTGGCGTTGTGGAGTAGCTGAAAGAGTTGAAAACAAATAAATCGATAGGTCCGGATGGAATTCCAGTTAGGTTTCACCGAGAGTACTCTTCGGCTTTGGACCCTTACAGAGCGTGCATTATTGCGCCTAGCGTCAAGTCCTCAGCTACTCCAAAAACTCACAGGTAACTGCTGTATATAAAACGGGTAAAAAAAGCAGCCCCCAAAGTTCGAAAATAATAAATTTGCGTGCTACAGAAAAGCTTCTGTCCACAAATAAGCGAGGATTTAGAAAGCATCGCCCTTGCGAAACTCAGCTTTACATTTTCTCGCACGATATCCCACAAACCATATATGAAGAGCAACAAGCAGACTATGTAGTTCCAGATTTCCGGAAAGAATTTGATGCAGCGTGCCGCTGCAGACCGTTCACGAGGGTCAGAGCATAACGAATAGGTTCCTAGATACGTGAGTGTATCGAAGACTTCTTAACTAGAACTATGTAAGTTGTCGTGCACGACGAGTTTTCGAGGAAGGATATCGTCAGAAGTGCTCCAAGGAAGTGTGATAGGACTGGTCTTCTTCTCTGTATGACGAAAAGTGTGATCAACGCACTGCGACTGTTTCGTGGTCAAGTTATAGTGTACGGAAATGGTGTCATTGGGTGGCTGTTTGGGGATAAAGCATGACTTTGATAGAATTTCTACCTATTGTGGTGAATTGCAGCTTGCTCTAAATGTAGGTAAATGTAATTTAATGCAGGTAAGTACAAAAATAATCCTGTAATGTTCGCATACAATATTAGTGGTGTGCTGCCTTATACAGTCAAATCGATTAACTAGGCGTAATGCTGCAAATCGATATGAAATTGAAACGAGCGCCTAAGGTCGGTTGAAGGGTAGGCTGATGGCCGACTTCGATTTATTGGAAGAGTTTTAAGAAACTGTAGGTCATTTAGAAGGAATGTTGTAAACGGAAAATTAGTGAGACCCACTGTTGACTACTGATCGAGTGTTTGGAATCCATACCAGGTTAGATTAAAGAACGATGTCGAAATAATTCCGTGGTGCTCATCTGTATTTGTTAGCGGAATCGCTGAACAAGTGGAGTATGACGGAGATGCTTCATGAACTCAAAAAGGGTTCCTGGAAGGAAGACGACGTTCTTAAAGCGAAATACCACTGAGAAAGTTCAGAGAACTGCCGTTTGCGACAGACTGCAAAATTATCCTACAACCACTAACATTATTTTTATCGTGAGGACATTGAATATAAGATAGAGTAATCAGGGCTCCAGCAGAAGCATATACGCAGTCGTTTTTCTCTCGCTCCATTTGCGAATGGAACAGGGATGGAAATAACTAGTAATAGTACAAGGTACCCTGCATATGCGGAGTACGTACGGAGCTGCAGATGTAGATGTTTCTGTAAATACTGCATATTACCCATCTTTCGCTATAACGTCTTTGTATTTTTCTCAGACTTTAGAACCTGTTGTATCACTTTACATTGTCTAGCGCTTTCTCTCAAGTCGACGAATTCTGTAATCTTGTCTTCACGCTTCTTAAGCGTCAATTGCAAAGTCTGAACTGCCTCTCTCGCGACGTCAGCTTTCCGAAAGCTACTCTGACTATCGTCTAGCAGAGACTTACTTTTCTTTTCCACTTCTGCCTGTTATGTTTTGTCAGCAACGTGGATGCATAAGCCTGATTGTGCGTAAGATCTGGCACCTATCTGTCCTTTTGTATGTTCTTGTGTCCATGATATTTTTACGAAAGCCTGATGGTATGTCTCCTGACTCATAGAGTCTACATACCGACTACAATAGTCGTTTGGTTGTCACTTCCCACTGATTTCTTCAGTTCCGGAGAAATATTATCTATCCCTTCTGACCTATTTGATAGCAAGTCTTCCAAAGCTCTATTAAACTCTGACACTAACAAAGGATCCTCTATGTCTTTTATATCGACTCCTATTTCTCCCTCGATCACGTTGTCAGACAAGTCTTTGCCCTCGTTGACGCCTTCACAATACTCTTTCCATCTAACCGTCTCTCTTCTGAGCTCAGTAGTGGGACTCCTCTTGCATTCTTAACGTTGACTCCCTAGCATTTAATTTTAACGATGTGTAACGTTGCTACATGCTGAATCAGTCCTTCCGACGACCATCTCTATTCCGGAATTTCCCTGAAAATTTTTATAATTCCTTCTTTCGTCGTCAATCGAAATACTTTTTTCTGTTACCTAATGTTTCTTTGCAGTTACCTTCCTTGCATCTATGTCTGACCATCCAACGTCTGTGATTGCCCTTTCTAGAGATTTCCACCATTCTTCAATTGAAGTGTGTATTGTGGTATTAATCTTCACAGGACCTGTAGGCTTAGAGAACATAAAACACATCTCATCAATGTTCAGTACTTCAGTATCCCATATTTTTACACATGAATTCTTCCGGACGAGTATCTTAAACTTTAGCCTACTATTCATCATTATTTCGTGGTAATATGGATCCACAGCTGCTCCTTTGCACGACTTACAGTCCAATATCTGACTTCGGAATTTTTATTTGACCGTTATGCAGTCCTGCTGGAATTTTAGCGTATCTGGGGGCCTTTTCCAAAGGATAGCTTCTCCTCCTCTGATTATTGAACAGTGTATTTGCTATTACTAGCTGTTATTACGGTATTCCGAGGTATCATGCCGTGATCGAATAAATTTCGCGTTGAAACCCGACATTTTGTCTCCATATGCTGAGGACACCTTCAAGGTGTGTACTAGCTTCTCCAAAGGTCCAATACACATCAAGGCTCACCATGGACTGAATTGAAACCGCTTTTCCACGTAGCCCCGCGCAGAAATGTGACTTCTCATGTTCTGAATAACTCGAGCGCAATCGGCCGTTGTCTGTTGCTGTCGGCCACTGTTGCTATCATCCCAGAGTGGGAGACTGGTGTACTTCTTCGGCACCGGACTGCAGATACAATTTGATTTCACTCCTACCGTTTAAAATTACTGGGCTGTTATGTAATACCTATGGCTTCTTTCTATAGATTTTCTTAATATCCGCTTGTAGCTGTCAGTATCTGAGTCTTGTCAAATTGAATCCAGCGGTCTCCTGGCTGCAGTGAATATTCCGAAACAGCTAACATGTTCGACTATTCCCCATGTGTTTTTCCAGAGTTTCTCGAGAGTCAGCAGTACCTACGTACACGTCTCCACAACTGCGAACATCTTTCGCAGAATTTAGGTGTTCCTCTGACTTCTGGTTGGGTTTGTAGATTACAGCGACATCCCGTTTCGTCAGTGTCTTTCCTACGCAGTAGTAACGTCTGAAAAAAAAAAAAAAAACACGTTGAAATGGCTCTGAGCGCTAAGGAACTTAACATGTGAGGTCATCAGTCGCCTATAACTTAGAACTACTTAAACCTAACTAACCTAAGAAGATCACACACATCCATGCCCGAGGCAGGATTCGAACCTGCGACCGCAGCAGCCGCACGGTTGCGTATTGAAGCGCTTGGAACCGCTCGACCACCGTGGCCGACTAGTAACGTCTTCAATGAACGACAGGAAGAACTTCGATTTCGCAGAGAACTTTACACCGGTATGATGTTTCCGTCGCTGTCTGACCTCTCTCTTTATTTCAGCGGACGAATATCTTTCTCGAGAAATGCTTTGGAGAGACACTTCAGTTTCGCGGAAGAGTCGACCAATAAACAGCTGGGAAAAGGACGAATTTTAGAATTAGTTGAAATTTATTGCAGAACTCCATTTTTCCTCCCTGATTTCAACTACCAAGTTCATATTATTTCGTAACTCCTTCTTCTGTTGTTTCCCCTGCTACCGCATTTCCATACGCCATGTTTATTAGATTATTATCTTCTTTTACATACTTAATTATTTCATTAATATCCTCATATTCATTCTCTATTTGTTATTTCCGGACATGGTCAGTTTGGGGACTCGTGAGCTATGAAAATGCTAAACGTTAAAGATATTTTATATAAAATTCTTTGGTAATCAAGATCGCAGTATTTTAACAATCACTGATTACTAGTTTCAACTGAGCAATCAGCTATCTTCAGATCATTAATAAAATGATTACAGTGTCTAATCACAAGGCCTGATGAAGAGACATCATCATCAATATAACACATACTTGTGTACGAATGCGACCACAGGGAATGTTTTCCATGCAACAAATCGATGAAACATTTCGTTAGCAATAAGTTTCTTACTTAAACATACAAGCTGCACCGTAACACTGTAGCATTTAATAACAATATCTGTTATGTACTAAGTACAGAGCACTGAATATACTTGTAGCCGTAATGCAGTACCAGTCAGTAAAGCCTAGCTTACACGGCGACATTGGGTTGCGCCACACGTTGCGTGGAATGAGATGCACGCAAGTGATTTAATATATGACTGTAGACACGGCGACACCAGTATGCACTTCTGTTCCGCCGTTTATTCGGTCCCTGAGTCGTGTCCGAAATGAAAGTTATTGCAGCTGCACGTCGCACGAGTTATGATGGAGTTAAAGCTTGCTACGTGTAATCGCTGCATAAGAAAAGAATAAGAAATGTGTTTCGATTCGTGACAGGATGAAGAAAACACGTCAGCTCGGTTGCTCAGCATCCTTACTGAAATAATTTATAACGGAACATACAAGAAGTTCTTTTAATTATCTTAAAATGTCACCAGAACTGTTCACGTTTCTTCTAAATAGAATTAATCATGCGATAAGGAATAAAGGTACTGAAATGAATGAATCACTGTCGCCAGAACTGAAATTACCTATAGCATTGCGTGTATTACAATCGAGAACACTCAGTTTTAGTAGGAGATGACGCTATTTCATTAACACCAATAATTATTAACACTAAAAGAAAAAATTATTAACATTAGCAACAATAAATGCTCGAATCAGGTCGCATTAAGAAGATAGATCTTAACAGTGGCAATATTTCAAAATCCTAACATATGTGAATGGGGAGCACTGCAGCGACGTTTTGAGTAGATGAATATTGAATAAAGAATGAAGCTCCTTGAATTTGTATAGCCTTCCCTCCAGTAAACAATATTCCTTAACAAAGAGCTGCCCAGTTCGAACAATGGGAATTTAGTCTTGTAGACGAGAGCATTGCCACAGCTAGAATTACACTTGCTTGTATTTTTCTTAAGTCAGCTGTATATGTGCTCCTAATTCAATAAATTTTACCCTGCAGCTCAGATATTGTCAAACCACCTATGTTATGATCGCACATGACGGTCTCAGCAATATGTTGCTTATTTTTGTAATCAGCATAATTGAAATCCCGCAAACACCTGTGCAAAGGATAGATATCCAAAGAGTGAACATTATTCTCCGTTCCCTACTTCATATTTCAGTTTGTCTACACTCTGCGAACACACATAAACCCAAGACTCATGCAACTAGTGTCGCCAATGTGGGAACACGCCGAAAGTGTTTAGTGTCACGAACGAGTTGCACAAACGCGGGGCGCGCATGTTCAGCGGCCAGTACCGCAGTTGCCTGCAACCTAGTGTCGTGGTGTAAACTAGGCTTAACTGTTATGTGTGCTCCGTCCAGAGTAATTTTATGACGGTACACTTCCTCAGTTCATTTTAAATGTTAGGTCTCGTTCTGCATAGAGCCTTAACGTTTCTACTGCAAAACTAGTCCCGAGGGAAAATATCAAACATCTTTGGAAAGAGCCTTACATACGCACTAATTTATGAGCCGACCAACCAACTGGCAACTCGGCGCCAAACTCCATACTGCCGACCAGTAGCACGCAGCAATCACAGCGTGACCCTGTATATATCATTGGTTTCTTGTTTATGTTGAGTTCGTTAGGATTGTCTTGTTAGTGATGCCGCTAAGTACAAACAAGATGCAAAAACGGAGTATTGCCTTACTACCGACAAGGCCACAAATAGATGTGAGAGAGCTGGGGTCATAGAAGTGCCTTCTTCGAAGAGAGGTATATACCCATGCTTTATTACTGAAGGGGCCGGGTCCGACTGTTACCAAAATTATTTAAGAATGAATGGAATATATTTTTTCTGTGCCGATAAAGCTCTTCAAGCGACACTTGATAAAAAATAATACTGGTACTCTGGGAAGAGAAGATGTAATCTGTAAGGACAGGCTCTTTGCTATGTTAAGGTCTCTAGCTACCGGGAGAAATCAACACTAGAAATGAATCTCCAGAGTTACTTATTCCCGGAAACCACGAAGACTGAAAAACAGTGGTAAAGCAAAATAAATGAAACAAAAATGTTCATATAATTAAATGTAATTATTTTTCTATGTATCATAAAAGATGCCTCTTGTAACTTTAAGAACCTCATTTGACATTGTGGCGTACGTCATTTGCTAATTACAGCAACAGCTGCACAAAACATGAAGCATTTAGCAAATGTTACAAACGTAAAAGAAGTTCAGTCCTACAGATTTGTTTCATAGCATGGCTTTCGGCTGGAATATATTATTTTTAATTAAAAAATTAATTGATTGCATTGTCGTGTTATCGGGGGCCTACAGATGGGACGGTAATTCCCTAGTCTAACTGCTTCTAATCTCAGACCAATTTTGCGAGATGATATACAGTATTGCAGGGAGTCTGTTAGTTGCTCTCGGATGGCAGATACAGATCAGAAGAAGTAACGATGTGCACAATACGTCGAGTCTCCTGTATGGTGCTCTTGTTCCCGTATAGTCTAACTTCGGGCCTCTCCCACGGCCAAATGCCCTCATTTCAGACTTTGTCACTTGCTGATAACACAGTCTCTTACAAGTACGCTACATCTCCGCATTCTTCGCAGGGATCGCTCAACGTCTGATGCTGTTCACCCCCACCTATTTACTGGGCCAGGCCTGGTAAGCACACCACACACGAACAACAGTAATTCACTGTCGTAGCTCTTCTATCGGTCATAGACAACTGTTACTCTAATCATTTACACACACGAAAATAGTGTGTACGTGTACGAAGTTATACTGATAACCGACCACGTCTTCTGGGTGCTGCACAATTTTTGTCAGGCTGCCTATATACACTCATGTTCAGGAAAAAAAAAACAGAACACCTTGAACGATTAGGGATAGGACTTTCTTATTCACAGGACATGCACGTTAGTATATTGAGCTGAAATGATTAGCATTTCAGCCACCTCCGTTCAGCATGCGTCCTGTTACCTACTAGGCACATAGGGTCCACCATGGGCCCTGATAACTTGTTGTATGCGTGATGCCATCAACGCGTAGATGACGCGAATGGCGTCCAGTGGTATAGCCATCCATGCCTAATTCACTTGGATCCAACGTTCACCTGTAGTGGCTGGCATTGTGACACAACACTTGAAACTAACTCTTCAATTATTTTTATTATACAATGACCTACCGATTTTTCCCTGACAAAGACAACTCAGACTTAAGCTATTCATTTATTACCCACAACCAACAAGCCCAACGCAATGTGACTGCTATACATTGACAACATGACTTCCAACAATTAACACAAAAGAATGGCCCTGAGCTGCAAGAAATCCTAACAGTAATACAAATCAAAAAAATATGAAATTAAAGAAATATGAAACTACCTTCAACTCTGTTAAATGCCTATAGTGGAAAGTCCCATTCTTTTTTATAAGTCACTTACCTCACTGAAAATCTTCATAAAAACTACAGCAATTGCAGCAAGTAGCAACAACGGTCAGCTAAATTAAAAGATTCTAATTACTATAGACTAATTACTTAGAGGCATATGGTTAGCAAAAGAAAATTTTTTCTGAAGAGCAAACAATGTATTTAGGAAATTTTACCTTATTCATGTGATATCCTGTTCCAAAAATTATATAGTTGTCAATAATTCCACTACCCGAATATTATCAACCATACATCCATTATCATACCTTTCCTTGCATGTTTTCTTATAAGAAATTTCATGTCACTTTACATTGCGTGTCCTACCAACACAGACTCTCCACTAAGAAAAACATGTCCATACACTTCTCTATCCACTCGTCCACCCCCGGTAGATGAGTGGTGTCGGCACGGCAGCTCAGCGTGTTCGGTCAGAGGGTTAACTGCCCTCTGTAATAAAAAAAAAAAAAAAACTGAACGGAATAGCGATGAACTTTAACAGGTGTCATGGTGTCACGGGACGTCGGCCCCGAACGTACCCAAAGAAGAATTACGAACAAAACGAGATCAAAAGAAAAAAAGTGGCCGGCCGTGGTGGCCAAGCGGTTAAAGGCGCTACAGTCTGGAAACGCGCGGCCGCTACGGACGCAGGTTCGAATCCTGCCTCGGGCATGGATGTGTGTGATGTCCTTAGGTTAGTTAGTTTTAAGTAGTTCTATGTTCCAGGGGACTGATGACCTTAGAAGTTAAGTCCCATAGTGCTCAGAGCCATTTGAACCATTTTTGAAAAAAAGTGGTCAGCGCGACAGAATGTCAGTCCTAAGATCATCATCATTTCATCCCCATCGACGCGCAAGTCGCCGAAGTGGCGTCAAATCGAAAGACTTGCACCCGGCGAACGGTCTACCCGACGAGAGGCCCTAGTCACACGACATTTACATTTACATCCACTTGCTAACTGCTAGTCCGTCCCAGTAGAGAATCTCTTGCCGAGATCGGAGAGCACTGTGAGCGATATTAACACAGCCTATAGCGCTGCAAACATACAAACAGGCTACTTACACACTGCACCCGTCGTTTCACCATTTCTCACACATTCTCGATTGGCGACAAGTCTGGTGATCTGGTGGCCGAGGGCAAAAGGCTGGTCGTGTAGTCGTGTACTGTCTTGCAGAAAAATGACGTCTGGGGTGCTGTGCGGAAGGATTTGGCCACGGGCCGCAGAATGTCATTGACATAGGCCACAGCGGTCGCAGTGCTCTGGACACGCTCCAACTGTGATTTGTAGTTGTACCTAATGGCACGCCATCACGATAAGACCTTGACTTGGCGCTGTATATCTTGTTCAAATGCAGTCACTGTATTGCCGCTCTGTCAGTCTGCAGCGAACCAAAATGCGGCCATCATTTTCAAACAAACGGAACCTCGGTTCATCCTAAAACACTATTTGATGCCATTCGTGTTCCCAGTGACGTCGTTGCATACACTATTGCCATCTAGCATCTTGATCAAAAGCGACCATTCTGTATACACCTGTTGCACTGCCGATACACTTCGTCGCACACGAGCAGCCACTTCCCGGATTAATGGATCGCATTTCCTCATTGCCGGCGTGTTCGGTCAGAGGGTTAGCTGCCCTCTGTGATAAGAAAAAAAAACCTGAGTGAATGGATCAGTAACGAACTTCAATGGGCGTCAGATGACGTCCGCCACGAACAATTGAAACGAACAATAACGAACAAAAAAAAAGCGCCCTCTTTCAGATTCACTGTTTTGACGGTACGGTTCGCGCATACGTCTCCGAGGCATGCTGCACGTCTGCTCAAGTCACACTGATCCATTACCTTCGGTTTATAGCGACAACGAGAGCCGCAGGCACATGTCACCGGTAGTGTCTCGCCGCGACATCGATGTTGACCATTATCCCCCACACGACATAGTTCAAATGCAAGTAATTTCTGCAGAAAATACTAATATACATATCGTGTGAATATGAACGTCATATCTCTAGCCGTGCAAGATGTTCTGTTTTTTTTCTGGACATGCGTGTGTTTCACCACCACTGCGTGTCCATGAAACCATTCTAGATTCATTGAAAATAAAAAATGAAGCAAGGTCGTCACTTTTTACACCTCTGTCGCTGTACTACAACTACATTTGGACTCCCCAAGCCACCCAACGGTGTGTGGCGGAGGGCACTTTATGTGCCACTGTCATTACCTCCCTTTCCTGTTCCAGTCGCGTATGGTTCGCGGGAAGAACGACTGCCGGAAAGTTTCCGTGCGCGCTCGAATCTCTCTAATTTCACATTTGTGATCTCCTCGAGAGGTATAAGTAGGGGGAAGCAATATATTCGATACCTCATCCACAAACGTACCCTCTCGAAACCTGGACAGCAAGCTACACCGCGATGCAGAGCGCCTCTCTTGCAGAGTCTGCCACTTGAGTTTGCTTAACACCTCTGTAACGCTATCACGCTTACCAAATAACCCTGTGACGAAACGCGCCGCTCTTCATTGGATATTCTCTATCTCCTCTGTCAACCCGACCTGGTGCGGACCCCACACTGATGAGCAATACTCAAGTATAGGTCGAACGAGTGTTTTGTAAGCCACCTCCTTTGTTGATGGACTACATTTTCGAAGGACTCTCCCAATGAATTTCAACCTAGCATCCGCCTTACCAACAATTAATTTTATATGATCATTCCACTTCAAATCGTTCTGCACGCATACTCCCAGATCTTTTACAGAATAACTGCTACCAGTGTTTCTTCCGCTATCATATAATCATACAATAAAGGATCCTTCTTTCTATGTATACGCAATACATTACATTTATCTATGTTAAGGGTCAGTTGCCACTCCCTGCACCAAGTGCCTATCCGCTGCAGATCTTCCTGCATTTCACTGCAATTTTCTAATGCTGCAAATTTTCTGTATACTACAGCATCATCCACGAAAGGACGCATGGAACTTCCGACAATATCTTCTGGGTCATTTAAATATACAGGGTGTTACAAAAAGGTACGGCCAAACTTTCAGGAAACATTCCTCACACTCAAATAAAGAAAAGGTGTTATGTGGTCATGTGTCCGGAAACGCTTAATTTCCATGTTAGAGCTGATTTTAGTTTCGTAAGTATGTACTGCACTTTCTCAATTCACCGCCAGTTTGCCCAATTGAAGGAAGGTAATGTTGACTTCGGTGCTTGTGTTGACATACGACTCATTGCTCTACCGTACTAGCATCAAGCACATCAGTACGTAGCATCACCAGGTTAGTGTTCACCACGAACGTGGTTTTGCAGTCAGTGCAATGTTTACAAACGCGGTGTTGGCAGATGCCCATTTGATGTATGGATTAGCACGGGTCAATAGCCGTGGCGCGGTATGTTTGTATGGACACAGATTTCCAGAACGAAGGTGTCCCGACAGGAAGACGTTCGAAGCAATTGATCGGCGTCTTAGGGAGCACGGAACATTCCAGCCTATGACTCGCGTCTGGGGAAGATCTAGAACGAAGAGAACACGTGCAATGGACGACGCAATTCTTCGTGCAGTTGACGATAACCCTAATGTCAGCGTCAGAGAAGTTGATGCTGTACAAGGTAACGTTGACCACGTCACTATATGGAGAGTGCTACGGGAGAAACCAGTTGTTTCCGTACCATGTACAGCGTGTGCAGGCACTATCAGCAGCTGATTGGCCTCCACGGGTACACTTCTGCGAATGGTTCATCCAACAATGTGTCAATCCTCATTTCAGTGCAAATGTTCTCTTTACGGATGAGGCTTCATTCCAACGTGATAAAATTGTAAATTTTCACAATCAACATGTGTGGGCTGACGATAATCCGCACGCAATTGTGCAATCACTTCATCAACACAGATTTTATGTGAACTTTTGGGCAGGCATTGTTGGTGATGTCTTGATTGGGCCCCATGTTCTTCCACCTACGGTCAGTGGAGCACGTTATAATGATATCATACGGGATACTCTACCTGTGCTGCTAGAACATGTGACTTTACAAGTACGACACAACATGTGGTTCATGCACGATGGAGCTCATGCAAAACTCAGTTGAAGTGTTCTTACGCTTCTCAAAAGCAAATTCGGTGACCGATGGATTGGAAGAGGCGGACCAATTCCATGGCCTCCACGCTCTCCTGACCTCAACCCTCTTGACTTTATTTATGGGGGCGTTTGAATGCTCTTGTCTACGCAACCCCGGTACCAAATGTACAGACTCTTCGTGCTCGTATTGTGGACGGCTGTGATACAATTCGCCACTCTCCAGGGCTGCATCAGCGCACCAGGGATTCCACGCGACGGAGAGTGGATGCATGTATCCTCGCTAACGGAGGACATTTTGAGCATTTCCTGTAACAAAGTGGTTGAAGTCACGCTGGTACGTTCTGTTGCTGTGTGTTCCCATTCCATGATTAATATGATTTGAAGGGAAGTAATAAAATGAGCTCTAACATGGAAAGTAAGCGTTTCCGGACACATGTCCACATAACGTATTTCCTTTCTTTGTGTGTGAGGAATGTTTCCTGAAAGTTTGGCCGTACTTTTTCGTAACACCCTGTATTGTGAAAAGCAATGGTCCCATAACAATCCAGAGGTTACTTCAACGTCTGTAGACGTCTCTCCGTTGAGAACAACATGCTGTGTTCTGTTTGCTAAAAACTCTTCAATCCAGCCACACAGGTAGTCTGATACTCCGTAGGCTCTTACTTTGTTTATCAGCCAACATTGCGGAACTGTATCGAAAGCCTTCCGGAGGTCAAGAAAAATGGCATCTACCTGGGAGCCTGTATCTAACATTTTATGGGCCTCATGAACAAATAAAGCGAGTTGGGTCTCACACGATCGCTGTTTCCGGAATCCATGTTGATTCCTACAGAGTAGATTATGGGTTTCCAGAAATGACAAGACTCCTCGCACGAAGTGCTCAATAAGTATTTGCAATCTTTAAACTTGTCCAGAAACACTGTCAACAAGGATTCGTCCGCTTTGCACTCTGTCGTGTTGGCCATATTTGAACAGTGTTTATTCCAGTGTGCAATCAGAAGATGAACTTCTGCCGGGCGGTTATCGTCGCGGCGCGATGCAGCATTCAGTTTTTTGGGCCAAGTTCCCGACATGCCAAATCAGTCTGAACTTCGCCCAACAAGTGTGAACTTGTACAACTTGCTGGCAGGTTGGCCAATAAATCGGGAGCACTGCTCGTTCTTCCTTTTCGTCGTCCAGTGAGGTACACACCTTTGGTCAGTTGTTCCCAAAAGCCTGAATGTCGAATTAATCTATAATGTATACACAGAATTGAGTCTACGTAAGACAGATGCTTCAGTTTCATACACCAGAATGTTATCATTCGTGAAAGGAATTAAATACCTCAAAATGGATCGTAAGAAAAGTAAATGATGCGGTGAAAGTAGGGAATTGGACTTCTGTAACAAACTCAACAACTGTTTTAAGATCCTTCATTCCGAGAAATATTGGGGTCACTCGATTACAGTTGTGTAAAGAGTTGATCCAGTATCTCAGAGTAACACAACTGCATTATACACACATTTAAATTAGGATCACTGCTATTTGATAACGCTTTAACTGAGGTATTTCACATATTAATGAATCATTTGTTTTTTTTGTGTCTTTCGTATAGATATTTGCCCCGCTACAATCTAACCACGGGAACTTCGCCAGAACTTTACCCCATAACGGCGATTGGGACATTATCCCAGATGTTAATCATCTCCTCCTTGGAAGTCTACGGCCTTACCACCACTTTACCGACCTGTTGCAACAAGTTGTGAATCTGACTTTAACCTCGCCAGATGTTCCGAGTCTTAGCTTGTGGTTAATGACGTTGTTGTCTATAGTTATTAACAGAAATATAGTGAGTAGGAATTAAAGTCCAAGGAGAAGAAATAAAAACTTTGAAGGTTGCCGGTGACATTGTAATTCTGTCAGACAGCAGAAGACTTGAAAAAATAGTTGAATGAGTTGAACGGACTGAAAATGGTCTTGACAGGAGGATGTAACATGAACGTCAACGAAAGCGAAGTGAGGATAATGGAGTGTAGTTTAAATAAATCAGGTGATGGTGAGGGATTTAGGTTAGGAAAAGAGACACCTAACGTAGCAGATGAGTTTTATAAATTATAGAGCGCAGCTATCAGTCGTCCTTTTTTTTTTTTTTTTTGCAGGTTTTACAGATTTCGGCTATTGCCTAGCCATTATCAATGCACTATTTTCTAGTATCAATGCATGTCAGTTCGGGCTATTTGGGAAGCAAAATAGCTGACGATGGTCGAAATAGGGAGGATAAAATGCGGAATGCAATGGCAAGAAAAGCCTTTCTGGAGAAGAGAAATCTGTTAACATCGAGTATAGATTTAAGTGTGAGGAAGACCTTTCTGAAAGTATTTGTATGGAGTGTAGCCATGTACGGAAGTGAAATATGGACCATAAACAGACAAGAGGATAGAATCATTCGACGTGTGGTGCTATAGAAGAATGCTGAGGATTAGCTAGGTAGATCATGTAACGAATTAGGAGGTACTGAATAGAATTGGGGAGAAGACAACTATATGGTACAACCTGGCTAGAAGAAGGTATCGGTTGGTAGAACACATTCTGAGGCACCGAGCGATCATCAATTTAGCACTGGAGGGAAGCGTGGGGAGGTGGGGGGTTAAGACCAAGGGATGAATACACTAAGCAGATTCAGAAGGATGCAGGCTGCAGTAGTTGTTTGGAGATGAAGAGGCTTACACAGGACGGAGAAGCATGGAGAGCTGCATCACACCAGTGTTTGAACGGAAAACCACAACAACAACGACAACAATAGTGGAGTATTTTACGCCTTAGAAATTGATTTCACAGCTATATAACTGTTTTACTAAATAGCTACAAAATATGCTGTAATTTCACAAACATATATATTTTTGTCTGCTATCGTCTTCTGTGCTTTGCCGCCGAAATGGTATTCATTTATTTTATATTCAATCAATACTCATTCTCAAATATCAGAAGCCCCAATGACTATGAACACAGTGAACTTCGTAAGTATGAACCAGTGAAAAAACAACAATGTAGAATATCTCTTCCGGAGTAAATTCTTTATGCCTCTGTGTTGGAAAAAATTCTTTAACATGTTTTTCTTTTATTCTTAGGTTCATATTAGTAACGCGATGTAGAATTTAGAAGACTTTGCAAATAACGTATTTCTTCTTTTATTAAGCGTTTCATAATGATTCTTTCAAAGATAACTGCCACTCCCGTCTATGATAAATGACATATTATACTCTCCGCCTGTTGAAAATCCATGTATTCAGTTATGCAGATTTCGTTTTGTGTTTCATCTCGAAATTCCCACGTAAATTTATGTTTCTAGATTTCGTTTTGCGCTTCATACTGAAATTCTCGCAGTTACATTTGTTTTATCATGTGAATACATTTATTCTTTCATCTGGGTTATCCGGTTGTCAAATACTTATTTCTCGATAACTGAATTGGAATGACTACATGTTCATCACCGCTGTTCCTCCCTTAGTCTATATCAGTAACATGAACTGTATGCCATGACAATGAGCTGAACGCTAAATATTTTGAATAAAACAATTTTGGGTGCTAGATTGGGTTATTATAATACACTAAATGACACGACCTAACATAGAAAATTTATTTGTTCAAATCGACGTTGTCCGTAGAAGCCAACGAACTTCACCATATGTTTTCTTTTGATGCTTTAAAAATTTAATTACAACGAAAATACTGTTAATCTGATTAAATTTTTTAATTAAGTGCAGTGAAGCTCTTGAAAATCAGGTTGTCATTTCTCACGGTCGCTGTCCGCCGACTAATACAGTGTATTGCGATGACCGTCAGTTCTAAGATATGCGTGAAATGAGAAAGACCGTCGTACAAAAAGTTGCGCAATACGTAGTAATTCTTTTGCTCCAAGTTTCTTTTATACCTTTTTAAACTTTCTCAGTTATGCTGGTTCTGCTTACTCTTGTTTACATATAGTTTTTAAAAGTAAAAGAATAGTATAACATTCGTAAAACGTCGTAGCGGCAACTGTTTACCCCCATCATCCTAAACCCACCAATAGGGCTATCTATGACGCGTTAATCTCACTTTTAACAGCTTCACTAAAAATAAAATTTTCTCATCAGGTATTTAGTCAGAGTAGATTACATCTAATTGTAATACATACATGCTTTTCATCAGTTTAGACCTCGTGGTAATATCATTCCCTTTGATAAACCCACAAAGTGTTTAAGTCAATGTAGGTCGTTGTAATAGTCTGTTGCACGTTGTTTACTGAATGTTGCATTTTTGACAACTTCGAATTAAATTAACTTCTGGTCAGAATATTCGAGCAAATGACATTGATCCATTATTCACAGCAAATGAAACGTCTTTTTCAGGCGTGAGAATGAAGCACTACACAAAGCAGCTGATAAATTTTTAATTAAACACGTAAACACTATTTATTCACTGTCCTTTTACATCCACTTGACATGAAGCAAAATGCAAATAACTGTGAACTGTGAATGGAACACTTCAAAAAAGAAATGTCTAAACAAGACTCAGAACGAGATTGAATATAACCTCACAAGTGTTTCGTGTTAAATAGTGAATGCTTTCTGATATTATCGTTTCACAATGTACGCAAAAAATATGGTGTAGATTCGGCACCTTCCTGTGGCTGCCGAATAGCTATGATTCGTATTCAGTGACCTGTGACGCTCAAGCCGTGCGGTGGTTAGCCATTCTCTCGGCCCAGATCTCCGCTCTTATGGACTATCTGATCAAAAGTATCTACTCACCTTTTAGTGGACATTAATATCGGCAGAGTACACTCCTCGCCTTACGACGGCTTTAACTCTGTGGGGACACTTTCAGTGATACGTCTGCACGCTTTCGTGACCGTTATCACTGAAGTTAAAATCTGGGTTATTAGACCGCGTCATATTTCTTATAAAATGGACATTTCGACCCTTCTGCTAGGATCTTCCTCAGGATCTTCTGGTGTCCACTACTGCTAGACGAGTGTCGCGTCCTCTTATAAAGGGGAGTTTTCTCGCGTTCGTGCTGGGGAAGCGATGGTATTGGTTAAAATTCATATGGCTAAGATTGGTGGGCCATAGTCATAGGCTAATATTCCCGCTCTGATGCAGAAGAACGGGCGCTGTTGGCTTATCTCCTGTGGATACTATTGGCGGAGATGTTACTTGTGTTACATACCTATCGGGCGTTACCTTACATCGATCACATTGTTTACGTATGCAGTCAGCGTCTTACTAGATTCCCCTAGAAACCGGAACTGCTGAACCGTCTAGAAAGTTAGTGAGGATATGTAAAGGACAGTATAATCCATGCAACATTTTCGTTCTACATAGTTATCCTCCTGTCGCTCAAAAATTATTCATATTTTCAAGGTTTAATTTGGTTTTATTCGAAAACTGTTAATTTGTAGCTTGAAACACAGGAACGTTGTAGTTAAAACAAAAGAAAAACAATAAAGATTAATCATATAGCAATAGAAAATGTAATTTCTTCAAAAAAGGTGAATCAAGGGAGAAACTGCAAAGCCAAAATATATCAAACATCATTTCAGTGCTTCGTCCAACGAATATAAAACATGTTTCTGTTATTCGTAAACAACTTTGAGTGTTTAACAGTAATAACAGGAAACCTTTGTCTTTTATCATGATGTAGAACGTTCAGTTCAGTACAAAATAAGAACAATAATTATATTTTGTTTGTTTGTGCATTTCTAATATGTTAATATCGATTGCTGTATACTATTTTCGAGAACTCCCTGACATTGTGTTTGAGGAAGAAAATGAAAAGCCGCATGTTCTCCATCCTGCCCTGAACGAACTCACCACAGAGCACTTGCATCAAAAATACGAGTATTTGCTTTGGTTAGATAAAAGCGCCGAAGTTTGGCGCCAATTGAATTTTGTTACTTATAATATGTAATTTGTATTCTGTCAGGATATAAAATACACAGTGGATGATGGTCGGTTCTTATTATGTTCTAAGCTAACAACGAAACAAAGAGAACGTACTCTCCCACTTTCGCTCTTACACATTCATTTATGTTCCATCTGTTAACGCGTTTAGGTGGCCCAGTGTAAAAGCCGTGCAACAGCAAGAACAGGACCATATGGAAACAGTTCCTCTGCGCCAAAAAGCTCACATGGAATACCGCCATACATGCCGAAATAACAAAACACAATTTATCTGTCACCTAAAGTTTAATTCAAACCACATCGTCCATAACTGCATTTCAAGAAATGATTCCTCGTGGAAACAGAAGGAAACTAAAACCACATAAAGTACAAAGACAATTGTGAAAGTCAAAAACTAAACAATTCAAATGGGCCCTCCCTACAACAAGACGTTTGCAGTGCTGTCAAATTGAATTTAACTGCACTATAAAAATATAAAAAGCCGAAATCAGCATCCAGCGCAGTATGCCGTTAAAGCGAAGCCCGGAATCATTAGCAGTAATACAAAGAACATAGGGACGAAGTCAAGAGTATATATTTCAGAAAAATATCATCGCAGACACAGTGAAAACATTCTATCAAAAGTGTTTTAATGATTTATTTTTCCTATAGTACTGCCAACTCACAATAAGTAGAATTTCGTTGCTTGATATGCTTTCTGGTGATGCAGTTTTAATACCAGTAAGTGTATTTTCTAGCTTCACTGAGGCAACAACAGGCAGTATTTGCGTTATTGTCATGGGTATTTTTCATGTAGCAAATGCATTTCGTTGCTGTTGTTGTTTTTTATTGTGGTCTTTAGTCTGAAGACTGGTTCAGTGCAGCTCGCCATACTACTGTATGGAAGCCGGAAGTCTAAAACATTTTGAATAATCATTTTTTAAATTTTGTAAAGAAAATAGGATCTAAATGTTCATTAGAAGACGTAAGGCAGTTAATGGAAGAGGCCTTTGCCACACCATTTGATACAACTGAAATTACACCCACCTCTCCTGCTGAAATTAGGAAGATGATAAACTCTCTCAAGAATAAAAGCTCACGAGGAATTGACTGCATTTCCAGCAGGATATTAAAAGCTTGTTCCCAAGAAATAAGTGGGATTCTTATCCACATATGTAATAGCTCTCTGAAGCAGAGTATGTTCCCAGATAGACTGAAGTATGCCATTGTTAAACGACTGCATCAAGAAAGGGATACGTCTGATGTCAATAACTACCGCCCAAAATCTCTTCAGACTGATTTATCCAAAATTTTTGAAAAAGTAATATACTGTAGAGTAGCTTCACACTCTTGTAAAAATAAAGTTTTAACAAAATGTCAGTTTGGTTTCCAGAAGGGTTTTTCAACGGAAAATGCTATATATATTTTCACTAATGAAATATTAAATGCTCTGAGTAACCGGAAATCACCCGTTGGGATTTTTTGTGACCTATCAAATGCTTTTGATTGTGCAAATCATGGAACCCTTCTAGATAAGCTCAAGTACTGTGGTATGAATGGGACATTGCTTCAATGGTTTAAATCATACCTAACTGGAAGAGTGCAGAAAGTTGAAATAACCAGTTCGCATAATATGCAAAAAACTGGTGATTTCTCAAACTGGGGAAAAATCAAAAATGGGATGGCGCAAGGTTCGGTCCTGGGTCCTCTGCTGTTTTTAATATATATTAATGACTTGCCATTCTGTATTCACTAAGATGCATAGCTGGTACTTTTTGCCGATGCTACAAGTATAGCTATCACACCCAACAGACAAGAATTAACTAGTGAAATTGTAAACGATGTTTTTCAGAAAATCATTAAGTGATTCTCTGCAAATGGGCTCTCATTTAACTTTGACAAAACACAGTATACACAGTTCCACGCAGTAAATGGAATGACACCACTAATAAATACAGACTTCGATCAGAAATCTGTAGCTAAGGTAGAATATTCAATATTTGTAGGTGTATGCATTGATGAAGGGTTGAACTGGAAAAAACACACTGAGGATCTGCTGAAACGTTTGAGTTCAGCTACTTATGCTATTAGGGTCATTGCAAATTTTGGCGATATACATCTGAGTAAATTAGCTAACCACGCCTGTTTTCATTCTCTGCTTTCTTATGACATTCTGGGGTAACTCACCATTGAGTAAAAGCGTGTTCATTACACAAAAGCGTGTAATCAGAATAACTGCTGGCGCTCATCCAAGATCATCCTGCAGACACTTATTTAAAGAGCTCGAGATCTTCACTGTAGCCTGACAATACATATTTTCACTTATGAATTTTTTTAATAAGAATCCGAACGAATTCAAAAGTAATAGCAGTGTACATGGCTACAACACTAGGAGAAAAGACGATCTTCACTACTCAAGGTTCAATCTTTGGCTCAGAAGGGGGTAAACTATGGTGCCACGAACGACTTTGGTCACTTAGCTAATAGCATCAAAAGTCTGACAGATAGCCATATAGAATTTAAAACGAAATTGAAAGAATTTCTTAATGGTAACTCCTTCTACTCATTAGATGAATTTTTGGATACAGTAAGTGGGTAATTTCCCCTACCCACACATAAAAAATTAAGTGTCATGTAATATTTTGTGCAATGTAATATATTGTATAGACACCTTTTATCAACCTGACACGTTCCACATCTTTACGAAGTGTCGTATTCATTAACTATGGAACAAGTACTAATCTAATTCAATCTAATGTAATGCAAACCTTTTCATTTCCGAGTCACTATAGCAATCTACATCCTTTTGAATCTACTAATTGTATTCGTCTACCTTTGCGCTTCTTATCCGCCAAACATCCCTCTAATACTAAATTCGTAATCCCTTGACGTCTCAGAATACGTCCTATCAACCGATTCGTTCTTTTAGTAAAGTTGGGCCAGAAATGTCTTTTCTCCCCAATTCTCTTCAGTGCCTCCTGATTAGTTACGCGATCTAACCACCTAATATTCATCATTCTTCTCTAGTACCACAGTTTAAAGCTTCTTTTCTCTTTAAACTATTTATCGTCCATGTTTCACACCCATACCTGGCTACTCTCCAGACAAATATCTTCAGAACAGCTTTCCTAACACTTAAATCTATATTCGATGTTAAGTAATTTTTCTTGTTAGGAAACACCTTACTTGCGATTGGCAATTTACATTTCATAACCCTTTTCCTTCAGGCATCATCAATTATTTTGCTGCCCAAACAGCAAAATTCATGTATTACTTTTACACTGAGGTGAAAAAAGTCCTAGGATAGCGATATGCACGTGCAGAGAAGGCGATAGTATCGCGTACTCAAGGTATAAGAATCGAGCGAGGTGGCGAAGCAGTGGCCAACACACTGGACACGTATTCGGGAGGACGAAGGTTCAAACCCTCGTCCAGCCTTCCTGAGATTTTCCGTGCTTCCCCTAAATCGCTTCAGGCAAATTCCTGGGTGGTTCCTTCGAAAGGGCAAGGCCGATTTCCTTCCCGAGCCTTCCTTAATACAGGCTTGTGCTCCGTCTCTAATGACCTCGTTGTCGACCGGACTTTAAACACTGACCTCCTCCTCCTCAGGGTATAAAAGGGCAGTACACCGGCGGAGCTGTCATTTGTACACAGGTGATTCGCGTGAAAAAGATTCCGACGTGATTATGGTCGCACGAGGGAATTAACAGATTTTGAACACGAAGTGGTAGATTTAGCGAGGCGCATAGGACATTCCATTTCGGAAATCGTTAGGGAATTTATTGTTTCGAGATCCACAGCGTCGAGAGTGTGGCAAGAATTCCGAATTTCAGACATTATCCCTCACCATGAACAACCCAGTGGTCGACAGTCTTCACTTAACGACCGAGAGCAGCGGCCTTTGCGTACCGTTGTCAGTACTAACAGACAAGCAATACTGCGTGAAATAACCGCCGAAATAAATGAGGTATGTATGACGAACGTATGCGTTATATTAGTGCGGTGAAATTTGGCGTTAATGCAGCAGAGAGCCGACTCGAGTGCCTTTGCTGACGTCACGACATCACCTGCAGCGCCTTTCCTAGGTCGTGACAATATTGGTGGGCTCTGGACGATTAGTAGACCGTGGGCTGGTCTTAGCAGTCCCTATTTCAGTTGGCAAGAGCTGATGGTACGTTTTGGGCGTGGCGCAGACCTCATGAAACCATGGACCAAAGTTGTCAACAAGCCATTGTGCAGGCTGTTCGTGGCTCCATAATGGTGCGTGCTGTGTTTGTGCAATGGACGGGTCCACTGGACAGAATGAACCGATCATTGACTGGAAATGATTATGTTTGGCTACTTGGAGATCATTCATGGATTTCATGTTCCCAAACAACTATGGAATTATTATGCGCCATGCGCCATGTCACCTAAGTCGAAACAAGGCCCCGGGAGTAGACAACATTCCATTAGAACTACTGGTAGCCTTGGGAGAGGCAGCCGTGACAATACTATCTGGAGAGCAAGATGTATGAGACAGGTGAAATACCCTCAGACTTCAAGAAGAATATAATAATTCCAATCCCAAATAAAGCAGGTGTTGACAGATGTGAAAATTACCGAACTACCAGTTTAATAAGCCACGGCTGCAAAAGACTAACACGAATTCTTTACAGACGAATGGAAAAATTGGTAGAAGCCGACCTCGGGAAAGATCAGTTTGGATTCCGTAGAAATGTTAGAAAATAGATTAAGGAAAGGCAAACCTGCGTTTCTAGCATTTATAGACTTAGAGAAAGCGTTATACAATGTTGACTGGAATACTCTCTTTCAAATTCTGGAGGTAGCAGGGATAAAACACAAGGAGTGAAAGGCTATTTACAATTTGTACAGAAATCAGATGGCAGTTATAAGAGTCGAGGGCCATGAAAGGGAAGCAGTGGTTGGGAAGGGAGTGAGACAGGGTTGTAGCCTCTCCCCGATGTTATTCATTCTGTATATTGAGCAAGCAGTAAAGGAAACAAAAGAAAAATTCCATGGAGAAGAAATAAAAACTTTGAGGTTCGCTGATGACATTGTAATTCTGTCAGAGACAGCAAAGGACTTGGAAGAGCAGTTGAATGGAATGGACAGTGTCTTGAAAGGAGGATATAAGATGAACATCAACAAAAGCAAAACGAGGATAATGGAATGTAGTCGAATTAAGTCGGGTGATGCTAAGGGAATTAGATTACGAAATGAGGCACTTAAAGTAGTAAAGGAGTTTTGCTATTTGGGGAGCAAAATAACTGATGATGTTCGAAGTAGAGAGGATATAAAATGTAGACTGGCAATGGCAAGGAAATCGTTTCTGAAGAAGAGAAATTTGTTAACATCGAGTATAGATTTAAGTGTCAGGTAGTCATTTCTGAAAGTATTTGTATGGAGTGCAGCCATGTATAGAAGTGAAACATTGGCGATAAATAGTATGGACAAGAAGATAATAGAAGCTTTCGAAACGTGGTGCTACATAAAATGCTGAAGATTAGATAGGTAGATCACATAACTAATGAGGAGGCATTGAATAGAACTGCGGAGAAGAGAAATTTGTGGCACGACTTGACTAGAAGAAGGGATCACTTGGTAGGACATTTTCTGAGGCATCAAGGGATCACCAGTTTAGTTGGTTCAAATGGCTCTGAGCACTATGGGACTTAACATCTGAAGTCATCAGTCTCCTAGAACTTAGAACTACTTAAACCTTACTAACCTAAGGACATCACACACATCCATGCCCGAGGCAGGATTCGAACCCGCGACCATAGCGGTCGCTCGGTTCCAGACTGAAGCACCTAGAACCGCTCGGCCACACTGACCGCCACCAGTTTAGTAATAGAGGGCAGCGTGGAGGGTAAAAATCGTAGAGGGAGACCTATAGATGAATACACTAAACAAATTCAGAAAGATGTAGGTTGCAGTAGGTACTGGGAGATGGAGAAGCTGGTACAGGATAGAGCAGCATGGAGAGATGCATCAAACCAGTCTCTGGACTGAAGACCACAACAACAACTACAACAACAATGTCACCGGACCACAATTGTTTGCGATTGGTTTTAAAAACATTCTGGAGTACTCGAGAGAGTGATTTGGCCACCCAGCTCGTCCGACGTGAATCCCATCGAACTTTTATGGGAGGTCAGTTTGTACATAGTATCCTGTACCGACAAGACTTTTGCAATTATGAGTGGCTCTGAGGCAGCACGGCTCATTATTTATGCAGAGGACTTCCAATGACATGTTGAGTCTTTGCCACGTCGAGTCGCTGCACTACGCTGGCAAAAGGAGATCCGAATCGATATCAGGTGGTATCCCATGACATTTGTCATCTCAGGGTCGCGTAACGTTTCCTAATGTAATTTCGTCAGTATCAGTTCGACTGCATCCAATTAACCATGTTTTGCTTTTGTTGATGATCACGTTATGTTCAAAACCAGAAAAGAAAATAACTTTGTGATCATGATGATGATATGTTCTACGTATTACGACACATTCAGGTCCAGTTTGGATGTTGTATGTTCAAAGATAAGATATTGAAATGGACAGTGAAGCGTCCCCTTAGGAAAAATAAATGGTTGACTGTGCAAATAAACCTCCTACATTATTTGATTTTCAAACAGCTGAGCAGAACTGAACGTACTCAGACATTTCGCTCTTTACCTATTGTGATCAACACTAAACTGTCACACAATATTTTTAGCGCAACGCAATCTGACTTTAAAAAATCGCTACAAAAGAATGGCCCTGAGTAACAATAACCTATACCTTTCATGAATCACTTACCTCACAAAAATCTTCGTTACTCGAACTACTGCAATACAGCGAGCGCCACTACTGCCAGCTAAATAAAAGATTCTAACTGCTGAAGCCACTAACTACTGATAGGCATAGTGAGCAAATGAAAGATTTTGTTAGAGAACAAACAATTTATTTACCTTAATAATGTTCCAAAGTATATATATATATATATATATATATATATATATATCAGTTCATGATATCCAATATTACAAATTTACTCTTTCTGATGGACACACGTCCAGATCTACCGCTCTCAACATTCTGCCATCTCTCTCCCCACATCCACCACTGCTGGCTCACCTCCAACTGCGCAACGCTACACGCTGTTCGCATCCAACTGCCCAACACTACAATAGTAAATATTCCAACAATGCAAACCGGCCACATATTGCAAACAGTACAGTCAATGATTTTCATACAGAGCGCTACGTGGCGTTACCAACATAGAAACCTAAACAGCTTACTTACAACAGTAAAGGAAAAAAATTCTAATTTATGTATCAGATCTACCACAGTTTATTCTTCCACACAAATTGAAAGTCTCGGTATTGCATTACATTTTCAACTGCTTCTTGGAACGCTGTGTATGCAATACCTCTGTTACTGAAAATACAGACTTACAAAATCGTTTATTAGTTTGTACTGATACTGTACTTTTTAAGTTCAGTAAAACTTATGTAAGTAAACTCCGTGCAAGAGAATTTGTATCGCTCAAATCTTGGTACGAGCTGGTCGCAGCGTTGGACTTTATCTACTTCCGGCTCGGTGGCAGATGTAAGTGCGTTGTTACTTCAGTGTGACGTTAGAGGTGGACGTACAAGAATGTGTGTGGAGTGGGTGTTTGTCCGTGAGTGCACGGAAGATGCCGGAAACAGCGGAGCCTGGCAACGGCTGCATCGGCGCCGCTGACTCCGAGCACTCGTTACGGCCGCAGGCTTTCAGCGGCCTCGGCCTGGCTGCGTTACGAGGGAAGGAAGGAAGATTGGGTTTAATATCCCGTCGACATCGTCTGAGGTTCTCATCTTGCCATCTGCTTCTTTTTCCCAACCTTCCAGCTTCTTGTCATATACGAGATATGGCTATAAAATAAGGGAGCTGATACTCCCACAGACTAGTTGCGCGTGCGTCAAAGATGAACGAACAGTAGCTGTGAACTGAGGAACCTTCTCAATCGAACGCGGTACCTCTGTAGACAGATCAGTGTGGCCGTGGCCTTCCTTTGTTTAAGAGCTGTTATTTTGTTTTGCTGTAAAAACGGTTACGTGCAATTAATAGCGAAAATAATTGTGAAAATTCGCTTTAAACTTGGAAAAATTGTTACTGAAACCTATATCTTACTAAAGGATGTGTATAACGAAGACTAGGGCTCCAAGCGATTCCAAGATTGCCGAGAAGATGTTGAAGGTGACTCACGCCTTGGACGCCCTATAACATCAGAAACGGATACAATAACGAAAAAGCAAGTAATATGATTCGATTTGCCCGTCGGTTGAGTATATGATCGATTGCTAAAACCATAGAAATTGACAGAGAATGCGTAAGGCAAATTTTACATAACTAATTTAACCTGAAACAAGTGTGTACGAAGCTGGTGCCGAAAATGGTTTAACAAAAAGAAGCGCACATTGTTTGCACTGACCCTTTGAATACCACTGGAAATGATCCTAATTTCTTGGAAATAATGATAACAAGTGACAAATCTTGGTTTCTCACTTAGGATCCAGAAACTATTGCATTGGAACGGCACAACTTCAGCGAGAGCGAAAACAACTCGAATGAGCAAATCAACACTCAAACCTGATTGTTTTATTCAATATTAGTGGAATTACGTATCTTCTCTGTTTTCCTGAAGGCCAGGCTATTAATCAATATTATTACCTTGAGGGTCTTGTTCATCTCCATAAGAAAACAAGAAAATAGACCCGAGCTGGGTAAAAACAAGTCGTGGGTTCTACACCAAGACAAGGCACCGGCTCATACTGCATTGTCTGTTAATAGGTTTCTGGCTAAGTACTACATTCATTTTTATACCAACTACTTTATTCGCCTCACCTAGTACCATGTAACTTATCTATTCCCCAAGGCGAAATCTACATTAAAAGGAGCAACATTTCAGTCCGTAGAAGGAGTGAAATAAGAAGTGGCATGCGTCATTACGAAGCTCACAGAGGAACGCTTCCAGCACTGCTTTCATCAGTAAAAAACAAGAGTGGAACAATGAATGGCTAAAGGAGGGGAGTATTAAGAGAGTGACAATAATTAAATATGTATGTTTCTGAAATAAAGCGTGTTACAGCAAACGTCCCATTACACAGCCACACACCCACGAACCTACTATGCTGTCATAGTAGGAGGAGAGGTGGTACTCCTACTTGGCGCGTCCCAGGTGGCGGACTGGGAAGTCCTCACCGGTTTACCGGCGGACTTGAGTGAAATAAAATAGCTCTCGCGGACCAAACACACCCTCTGCGGTTAACAACCGTAGTTGTAAATAGGAGCTTGCTCCAACTAAGGTTGACAACCTTCGAAAGTCAAAAATGGAAAGGTCTTTTAGGAAAAAAATTCCACCGTCCTGCAAAAAAGGCAGGAAAAGGCTACATCGAATTTGGTGGGTAGTCAAGTAGAAGAGAGCAACGAATCTGAGCGTTTGCAACCATCAAAATGCACACTAAAACACTAAAAGAAGATTAAACATGAGAAAATAAATTATATAGCAACACACAACATAAACTCACTACTTCAGACCGTAAAACTCAAGGAGCTAACAGATGAACTAAATAAAGAAAAAATTTTAGTAACAAGGATCCAAGAAATGAGAAACACCACAGAGGACCCATTCGAATCACAAGGATACAGAATTTATAATGGGAAACCAGGACCGAGGGCAAAGAAACAATGTCCCCAGTTCGGAACATAAAAATAATAGATTCAGTAACGGACTTCCAAGCAGTATCACCAAGAATAGTGACTCTAAGCTTTAAAACAATGAATAAAACCTATACAATAATAAATGCTCATGCCCCAACAAATGAAAAAAATTGTCTAACAAAAACAAATGAAGAGGTAGATAAATTTTGGGACCTTCTAGAACAAACTGTGAATAGAGTAAATAAAAAGAATGTAAAAATCGTATTGGGAGATTTCAATGCTCAGTTGGGAAAATAAAGGAAATATAAAAATATAATTGGAAAATGGAGTTGACATAAATTTTGAACAAAAACGGTCAAAGACTTGTAGAACTCTGCAGAGAACAAACATAATATCTAAATCAACATACTTTAAGAGGAAGCCAAGTAAGCTTAAAACATGGAAACATCCAGACTGGAGGAAGAGGGAGTGGCACCTAGACCATGTCTGTAGGGACAAAAATTTTCATAAAGAGATCCACAAGGTTAAAGTAGTGAGGGGAGTTGACACAGACTCAGACCATTATATAGTTAAAATTAAAATCAAATTCACTCCGTTAAAGAAGAGGACCGGAAAAACTAATAAAATAAAAAGGTTTGACCCACATCAGCTAACTAAAAATAATAAATACCAACAAATAACACAAACCATCAAATTAACAGATGATCTAGAACAACTAGTGCCTAATCTTAAAAAAGAAGCAGTGAATGTAGCTCCCTTGAACCTCCGAAGGAAACATGCCTGGTGGACATCAGAATGTGACAAATTCCATGAAGATAGACACCAAGCATGGTTCAAGTTTCAAACACATAGAACTGGAGATAATGCCATCAACCTAAAAAATGAAGGAAAAAAATTCACACAAAATATTAGAAGAATCAAGAGAGGATTTCATAAAGATATTATAAACTCTATAGAAGGTAAATAACATAAAACCAACTCCAGGAACTACTATAAAATCTTTGGGAAACAACTACAACAGTATGAGGCCCCTCCACTAATACTGAAAGATGAAGATGGAAGACTGACACAGTAACAAGAAAACTGCAGAAATCGTGGCAAAAGTATTTAACAAACTTCTGAATTGCGAGGAACCCAAGGAACTATTACAAATCAACATAAATACCCCAGTAAAAACCAAACCTAAGAAACTAGACCCTCCAACTTTCCAAGACGTAGAAAAAATTCTTAAAGAACAAAAAAATTATAAGGCATGTGGAGAAGATCAGGTTTTTGTTGAAATGTGGAAATACACAATTGACACAGCCAAGACCTCCTTACACATGGCTCTAACAAAAATTTGGGTAACAGAACGATTCCCCGAACATTGGACCACAGCTATCATCCACCCACTACACAAAAAGGGAGTTAAAAGCAACCCAGAAACTACAGAGGAATCTCTCACCTAGATTGCACATACAAAATTCTATCCGAGATCCTATATGAAAGACTCAAGGAGCAATTAGAACAGGAGTTAGTGGAATATCAGGGACCTTCCAGACCATGGAGAAGCTGTGCAAAGCAGATAATTATTTTAAAATTGTGTATGGCATACTACAAGAAACGGAACAAACCTCTGGCAATAACATTTGTAGATTTTAAGAAGGCATATGACTGTCTCCACAGACCTCCAGTATTAAAAATTTTAAGAAATCTAGGACTCCATCCAAAACTAATTAATATAATACAACTTGCTATAACCAACGCCAAAGCAAAATTGAAGTTTAGAGGAGAAATTTCGGAACCATTCCTCATAAAAACAGGCTTTAGACAAGGTGACTGCCTATCACCATTACTGTTCAACTGTGCACTGGAATACATAATGAGAGAATGGTACAAGGACAATCCAAAGATGATAAGAATTGGAAGTGCAAAAGATGATATTAGCTTCAACTGCTTGAGATTCGCTGATGATCTTGCTCTCCTAGCCAACACCGTTCAAGAAGCCAGGCAACAAGTGAAATCACTACAAGAAATAGAAGAGAAAGTAGGCGTTAGAATATCATTCGAAAAAACGGAGATTATGCTAACTGGTCCACCACTTGCAAACAAAATTACAGTAGGAGAACAGGAAATGAAAATTGTCTATAAATTTAAATATTTAGGTGAAATAATAACATACAATCTACATGAGAAGCCTCATGGCAGAATAGAATAAAAAAACTGAACTACACAAATTACATTGCCAAAACTACATACAACAAAAAAAAGCCTATCTATAAATGCAAAATTAAAACACTATAAAACAGCTACACAACCAGAAATAACGTATGCAGCAGAAACTATCTTCAAAACAACTAATACAGCAGAAATTGACAAAATACTAAAAATAGAAAGAAGAATAATTAGGACATGTATAAATAAACAGTATAAAATAAATGGACATTGGAGAATAGCATCAAATGAAACAGTATATAAGAAAATAGAACCAGTCATGAGCACGATCAGGAAGAAACGCATCTCATTCTTTGGACATCTTATGAGAACTCCAGAAAACAGAATTAGTAAAAAAAATAATACAAAAATTGTGGAATAGCAAGAGCGACATTAAATGGATCACAGAAATTAAGGAAGATATAAAAGAACTCCAAATTACAGTAGATAACCTAAAAAACAAGACAGAGAAAACCAGAATAATGCAAGACCTGCAAACCAGACTTCAAATGAAAATTAATAAAATGAGTACAGGAAGAGTGGTCTCAAATGAAGAAAGAAAGAAAATATCTGAAATAATGAAGAAATGTTGGGAAGACAGAAGAGCAAGACACCTTTCATATAAGAATAAACGCTAATAATGATATTACTTATATATAATATTAAGTTATTGTTGAGCCAAATTGTATCCCTGTGTAACAACTTGTTTATAATTTTGTATTTTTGACTAGAGTGGTCCAATGAAAGCCATAAAATAAATAATAATAACATAGCCACACTTCTTATCTGAGATACTATTCTGCCATGGCCCTTTCTGATAACATAGCCTACCCGTTGCAAAAGCCTCGGTTTGGTGATGTTCACTATCGAGAGTTGGTCGTCTGGCTTAGTTAGAGATTCATTGGATCTCAAAACCCATCTACGTGTTCCTTGGTCAAATGGTGACCGAAATATTTATCTGCATGCTTTATTTTTGAAGACCGAGAGTTGGCTCTCTGCTCTTTTGGTCACGCTCCATGCTTCCGCTCTATATAGCAGTAGTGCCTTGATGACTGTGTTGCAGAGTTTCAGCTTGGCTTTCCTGGTTAATAGTTTGGAGGATAGATTTTGGAGGGTAAAGTAAACTTTTTTTGTGTTCCGCATTTCAATTTTGCAGTCATTATTACTTCCACGAAAAAAATTGGGAATATTCATGAAAGTGTAGTATGTGGAGGTCACCACGTTGTTCTTTAGTTATGTTTCCCCTCTGTGTGATCTTGTATTCTGCCTTTTCTTCATTAATTTTTAATGGCGGTTTCATTTATTTTTCTTCCACAGCGTGCTAGTCGCACCACTGTTACGTCCCACAAAATCGAGCGAGGTTGCGCAGTGGTTAGCCACTCGGGTCGCATTAGGGAGGACCGCGGTTCAAACCCGTCTCCTGCAATTCTGATTTACATTTTCCGTGATTTCCCTAAACCGTTGCAGGCAAATGCCTTGATGATTCCTTTGAAAGGTGCACGGCCGATTTCTTTTCCCATCCTTCCCCAGTCCGAGCTTGTGCTCCGTCTCTAATGACTTCGCTGTCGACGGGACGTTAACACAAATATCCTCCTCCTCCTGTCCTATAAACACTATGTCACCTGCATAGACCAGTATGTTTGATTGTCTATCTGAAGTTTCCCATTTTTTTGATTTTTTGGTTTATCTTTCTACTTTTTCCATGACAAGGTTGAAGATAAGTAAGAATAGAACATCACCCTGCCTTAGTCCTGTTTTTAGTTCTCAAAAAAGTAGATACTTACACACAGCATGTCGTCTTGCTTATCACCTCCTCCATACGTATTTTGAACAGGCTGATAACGTTCTTAGGTACTCCGTCTTCTGCCATGATTTCCCATACCGTTTCTCTGTACACCGAATCGTAGACCTTCTGGAAGTCAATGAACAAGTAATGGATATTCGTGCTGTATTCCCACACTTCCGCCGATGGTCTTGATGGTGAATATGGTGACTATTGATCATGTATTTTTTTCCTGAAAACCATTCTGGTGGTCCTGTATTACGTCCTTGGCACAGGGAGTGTCTCTTTGCAAAATTATACGTAACATGGCTGTGACTAGTAGGGAAACTCCTCTGTAGTTCCTGCCCTTTCGTTCACCTTGTTCCTTGCGTGTACGGACAATGATGATAGCTTTCAATCACCGGGTATTTTATCTATCTCGCCAGATTTTGAGAACAAGATGAAACATATCCTCACGAAGCTTATGACCGCCATATTTCAGCAGTTCCACTGGTGTTTCGTCAGTTCCATCCGCTTTATCGTTTTTCAGTGTTTCTCAAAACTGCTAATTACCTCTCAGTATGTTGGTCATTTACAGTATTTAATACAGTCACATGAGCATATCGAATTACTGGACCACGATGATCGACACCACAACCGTACAAGCAGCGTTGTTAAGAAGGTCACGGGACAATGATAACCACTGAAAGAAATTCACAACTGAAGCTAAAAATTTGTTACTCTGTAACTGAATAACTCTGAACTGGTCAAAAAATCTACTTAAACAAATTCTCATTCCCTCTGGAGGTAGTATCACGATATCTTGTAACCCTTTTGAAATCCGACCCCGGTTTTCTAACGACTCCCACACGCCGCCCTCCCTACCGCAAGACATACAGAAACAGCACCAAATTTGTACGGCCAGTGAGCTGGTGCCAAAGCTTTAACAAGGTGAGAAGCTGATTGCGCTGCCGTGTCTGACCTGTTTCGTATCATCGGTTTGACTATAAAGCATGTATTAATGATATTCATACTTACGTCATTCAAATCCAACGAACAGCCTATTTCTCTATTATTAATTGAAGTCTAATGAATTAGACATATGAAAACATTAAAACGTTAATGTACCGAAACGGAGCGATAATTGGCCCGCAGGCGGTACAATTATCTTCAGCTAGTTTCCAATCCCCAGCAATTATATCTCAGAGACATGGTATTCACAAGTAAAGCGCTTTAGTGCATACAGTTAAACAGCTATTTCATCTGGTATGGTAAATAGATAGTTCAACACGGCAAGCAAATTGTGAATAGTGGCAGGTAGGGGTTTTCCTTTCAGGAAAGTAAGAAGCGTAATTGCCTAGATAGCTATCCTGCAGAATACCACGGCAAACTCAAGTACACTGTCCAGGAAAATGCAAAGCGAATATCTCGTAAATGGATGTAAAATGACAAATGTTTGCGCTTAATTTCTCGAGAGGTGAAGAGAAGCCCTAAGAAACGCCCTCCTCACATTTATTCCGTTCTGCAGTACGCCGCAGGCACTAGTCACAAAGGACGAACGGTCTGTGAAAGGCCTCTGTGAATTTCGTACGAACATGGTAGAGTTTGCACATTTGGGACGCGGATTCCTGAGAGAACATAATCCATCCCGCTGTAACCTTTACGGAAATGACAGGTATTATAATGTAGAGAATCGCCTCTCGAGAACAATGGATGACAAATGCACTTCGCAAAGTGAAGTTCAGATACCAATTTCTGCGCTGCTGAAAAATGTGAATGAGAAGTCCGCGCGTCCACGCTGTAACAAGACAAGATGGCGGCGAAAAAAGATACTCGAAAATCGAGTTCAGCGAAAAACGAAAAAATAATAAATCGATGTACTCAGTGCAAAACCGATATCGTGGATCGACCTGGAAAATGTTACTGCTACGAAGTTAAAGCGGAAAACGCACGCTAAATCATTACAAGATCAAAATCGAGTGCAACAACTGTGGCAAATGTAAGTTCAGTGACATCCATATGCAAACACTGCGACAACTTTCGTTTCGTTTGAACTAAAAGAAAAAAAAGATAAAACAGGAAAAGCGATGAGCTTAAAAGAACTGTTACCTTATTGGAGAAACAGCTGCAAAATCTTGGTTGTAAAACTCAACAAACAGAAAATCGTCTCTACCTCAAAGAAATATCGGCAACGAGTGATGTAAACAAAGCAAGAACCACAGTGGAAACTAACACATAATTTTGAAATACAAATGTAAGCCCATAAAATAGCTATAATGACAAAAGTGATCCTACAAACGATGTCGCTCAGAAACATATGAGTCCAAAAACTGATTACAAGCAACAGCACCCGTGCAACGTAAATTTTTCACGTGTGTCGCATAGCAAACAACGAAATGTGATTAAAAATGCAATCGACTGGTCTGAAGTGCACAGAAAAGATTTTGTGCAGGTGAAAATGATATTGCCAGAGGTAAGAGTAGTGTACTCATAACAGTTTGAAATGTGCGCCTGTAATTAGGCAATACAAATGTAACTATTGTAAATCAACCACATAGATACAACCTACATCCTTGATCAGATATAAATAAATTAACAGGAAGAGTAAAAAGAGAGGTAGATGAAGTATGCAAGAAATTTGTGGATGTGAACCTAATAACAGTAAGCACGTTTGACCTATCCATGGTCTTCATTTAAGTTACAGTGGGAAACAATTTTTGGTTGAAGAAATCTGACGTTTAGTAAACTTGCGTCAGAAGGGGGGTAGTATAAAAGTATTTCAAAGTACTTTAGACAAATGGTTCATAAAGTAAGATGCGGTGTCTTATAAAAAGAGCAAACTTAATTGCAAATACACACTAATGATTGTATATCAAAATGTTAGTCATTAACAAAAAAAGTTGATTACAAATATATTTCTCAATAGGGAATGGAAAGATTTTTCAGTTTTATGTTTTTGTGAACACTGGTTACAAAATTAATATTTTCATCACTTAAGAATATTCTATTTTAACCTTGCAGACTGCCTTTGTAGAATGGAATCAAAACGTGGGGGACGTGTATATATGTAAAAGAAACTTTAGATTATAATAATGCAGCCTCTGTATACAAACTAGGTTGTGAAAGAGACTTTAAAGTCTCAGCTGTTGAGTTAATGTCTGAAAGAAATTGTTTTATGTGTGCATAAATCTCCTGTTAGCAAAGTAAGTGGTTTTTTATTTCTCCAAGAGGTGGACCTTGATTTAGGCAAACTCAAGGCAACTGAGAAAACAGTGGTACTGTGTGGATATTTTAATAATGACTTTCTGAGCCATAGCCATCACAGATAAAAGTTCTGAAATATTATAAAATCCTATGATCTTTTCTAAATGTTAGTTCTCCAACACATGTAACAAAAACTAGGAGCTCTCTCCTTGATCAGTTATGTGTAAACACGGACAAGAACACTTCCGAAAACAGTGACACCATCTATAAAGACCATCTTTCACAATTACTAGCCACACCTATAAATCATATTTCGATCAGTGTGCAAAATATTATCTATAAAAGGAGTTACAATCGGAAAAAATATTGAACACGTCCAGTACATAATAAGTGAACAATCTCAGAGAGAAGTGTATGATACCTCCATTACCAGTGAAAAGATGGAAAATTTTGTTTATATTTTCATTCATAACTTACGTATAGCTTTCCCACAAAGGAAAGTGATTCCCAGAGGCACAGATGGATTCAAAAACTGGATTACATTAGCCTTTACAGTATCTTGTAAAAGGAAGCACGAATTTTTTCTGCTCTCAAAACCGCCAGCAGTCCAGAATTTCTTAGTTATTTCAAAAAAATGTATGTTAACTTCCAAATATGCCATAGAAGAAACAAAAATTAAATAAAGTTACAAATATATTATGAAGTCGTCGAATCAAACAAGGTCCATGTGGGAAGCAGTGCAGGATCTTACAGGGAAGAAGATAACTCACAAAAATGTGATATTGCACAATGGCAAGAATGTCATTATTCCTAGAGCAGTTGCAAACAACTTCAGTTCTTATTATGCAACTGTAGTCCGAAAATTATTGAAGGAAAAATTTGGTAATCCACCCTAATACAACACTGAAACAACTTCCATCTATTAAAATAAATAATATATCCATATTCCTCAGTCCAGTTGGACCAACTGAACTCATAAATACCATTAATTCACTGAGGAATAATTATTTAGCTAGTATTTATGATATTCCGGATTATATTACAAAAATAACAACAGGACATGTACTCCCTCCTTTATTAGATATACGAAATTCATCCTTATCAAGGGGTGTCTTCTCACAACAATTGAAAATGGCGAAAGTGATATCCCTATATAAAAAGGGTGATGAGCAATGTATGGGTAACTGTAGGCCTGTATCACTGCTGTAAAGGTTCTGGAAGATTATGGAGAAATATTTATGACTGGAATACTCTCTTTCAAATTCTGAAGGTGGCAGGGGTAAAATACAGGGAGCGAAAGGCTATTTACAATTTGTACAGAAACCAGATGGCAGTTATAAGAGTCGAAGGCCATGAAAAGGAAGCAGTGGTTGGGAAGGGAGTGAGACAGGGTTGTAGCCTATCCCCGATGTTATTCAATCTGTATATTGAGCAAGCAATAAAAGAAACAAAAGAAAAGTTTGGAGTGGGTATTAAAATTCATGGAGAAGAAATAAAAATTTGAGGTTCGCCGATGACATTGTAATTCTGTCAGAGACAGCAAAGACTTGGAAGAGCAGCTGAACGGAATCAACAGTGTCTTGAAAGGAGGGTATAAGATGAACATCAACAAAATTAAAACGAGGATAATGGAATGTAGTCGAATGAAGTCGGGTGATGCTGAGGAAATCAGATTAGGAAATGAGACACTTAAAGTAGTAAAGGAGTTTTGCTATTTGGGGAGCAAAATAACTAATGATGGTCGAAATAGAGAGGATATAAAATGTAGAATGGCAATGGCAAGGAAAGTGTTTCTGAAGAAGAGAAATTTGTTAACATCGGGTATAAATTTAAACGTCAGAAAGTCGTTTCTGAAAGTATTTGTATGGAATACAGCTGCAGTGTGGCGGCAATACATGACAACATCGCTCAAAAGAGGAAAGGCCGCTGTACCTGATAGGATACCAGTTCGATTTTACACAGAGTATGCAAAGGAACTTGGCCCCCTTCTTGCAGCAGTGTACCGTAGGTCTCTAGAAGAGCGAAGCGTTCCAAAGGATTGGAATAGGGCACAGGTCATCCCCGTTTTCAAGAAGGGACGTCGAACAGATGTGCATGTGCATGGGTTTCGAAAAAGACGGTCGTGTGAAACCCAGCTCGCGCTATTCGTCCCCGAGACTCAGAGGGCCATAGACACGGGTTCACAGGTAGATGCCGTGTTTCTTGACTTCCGCAAGGCGTTTGACACAGTTCCCCACAGTCGTTTAATGAACAAAGTAAGAGCATACGGACTATCAGACCAATTATGTGATTGGATTGAGGAGTTCCTAGAAAACAGAACGCAGCATGTCATTCTCAATGGAGAGAATTCGTCCGAAGTATGAGTGATTTCAGGTGTGCCCCAGGGGAGTGTCATAGGACCGTTGCTATTCACAATATACATAAATGACCTGTTGGATGACATCGGAAGTTCACTGAGGCTTTTTGCAGATGTTGCTGTGGTGTATCGAGAGGTTGCAACAATGAAAAATTGTACTGAAATGCAGGAGGATCTACAGCGAATTGACGCATGGTGCAGGGAATGGCAATTGAATCTCAATGTATACAAGTGTAATGAGCTGCGGATGCATAGAAAGATAGATCCCTTATCATTTACCTACTAAATAGCAGGTCGTCAACTGGAAGCAGTTAATTCCATAAATTATCTGGGAGTATGCATTAGGAGTGTTTTAAAATGGAATGATCATATGAAATTGATCGTCGGTGAAGCAGATGCCAGACTGAGATTCATTGGAAGAATCCTAAGGAAATGCAATCCGAAAACAAAGGAAGTAGGTTACAGTACGCTTGTTCGCCCACTGCTTGAATACTGCTCAACATTGTGGGATCCGTACCACATAGGGTTGATAGAAAAGATACAGAAGATCCAACGGAGAGCAGCGCGCTTCGTTACAGGATAATTTAGTAATCGCGAAAGAGTTACGGAGATGATAGATAAACTCCAGTGGAAGACTCTGCAGGAGAGACGCTCAGTAGCTCGGTACGGGCTTTTGTTAAAGTTTCGAGAACATACCTTCACCGAAGAGTCAAGCAGTATATTGCTCCCTCCTACGTATATCTCACGAAGAGACCATGAGGATAAAATCAGAGAGATTAGAGCCCACACAGAAGCATACCGACAATCCTTCTTTCCACGAACAATACGAGACTGGAATGGAAGGGAGAGCCGATAGAGGTACTCAGGATACCCTCAGCCACACACCGTCAGTTGGTTTGCTGGGTATGGATGTAGATGTAGATGTAGAACATCCTAATTCGGCTGGGCAGTACTGCTTTATGGAACAGGTTGCTGCATATAGCTACCGACGTACTGGCGAGTTGTTGCAGGTATTGTCCACCAAGCGTGAAGAATATTTCGCAAAGCCGTCTGCCTGGTATAACAGTATCTGTCTCTGTTCTTGTCTGTGTACGCTCTCTCTCACACTCTGTCTTTCTTCGTCTTTCTCAGGTGACAGCCGTGCAGTGCCAAATCAAGTGAAATAATAATATTTCCCTTCAGTTTGAAAGTTGGCGTGCCTATGCACAGACAGTCGTTTAGTTTGTTCTCTAGAAAAATGTAGAAGCGGGCAAATGAAACAGTGTTGAATTCCTTAAATTTCATACGCATGTCTACCACCAGAGCTGTGGAACACAAATAATAATGTTCAAGGTGTTTCAAAAACACTTATACAAACTTTTGATGTGGGTTCTTCACATCGAAACAAGGAATAAAGGACGTATAAACAAATGTCCGAAAATCCTTCGTTTTCGTGTTATTAATGAGAGGCTACAGTAGAGGCACTTTGATGTCATTAACACACAAACTCATAATGAATGGTGTAAATGTACTCCTACAGCTTCCAAACACGCATTCACTTGTCGAATCATGGACTGTTGTATCCTTTCAAATACTTGCTGAAGGTTTCGAATGATTTCGCAGGCTTTCCTGACAGATCGATCAAGAGTTTCTGTATCCAGCTGGTGTGCTGCAAAGACCAACTGTTTAATGTGCCCCCAAAGGTAATAATCAAAGGAATGCGATATGGGGAATGTGCAGGCAGTGGAACTAGTTCTCCTCTATCCATCCAGCCAGAGCAACTCGAACACTGAAGTGGTTCAAATGGCTCTAAGCACTATGGGACTTAATATCTGGTCATCAGCCCCTAGACTTAGAACTACTTAAACCTAACTAACCTAAGGACATCACACACATCCATGCCCGAGGCAGGATTCGAACCTGCCACCGTCGCAGCAGCGCGGTTCCGGACTGAAGCGCCTAGAAGCGCTCAGCCACAGCGGCCGGCTCGAACACTGAATGGTGTTGGAGTTTTATTATTCATACACAGCATGTTTCTTCTTATTTTCAGAAGCTCATCTTCTAGTAGGTCCTGCACGTGTTCTGAATGAAGTCCTTGTAGGCAGCACCTGTAAGACATGCTGAGAGAACGTATGAGCCTACCAGACAGTCACCTAAAATTCCAATCAAAAAATTAATCCTAAGCTGATGCTGATGTTTAGCGTGTACTGTAGGATGAGCATTGCGATTCGCCCATACGTTTTGGCTGTGGAAATTTGTTATTCCATCTCTTCCAAACGTTGCCTCATTTGCAAAGAAACAGATAATGGATTGTCAGTTTGCCCAACAAACCATCGGCAGAGGTTTTCGCATGGCGAGTGATCGGCAGGCGTAAGGTTATATGCAGGTTGGAGATGATACGGATGCATTTGCTGGTCAAGTATCCTCCAGGCTGAGCTTGGTGATGTGCCACCTGTCAGGGCCACTTGTCTTGGAATTATATTTGGCTCTTCTTCAACTGCCTGCAGCATGTGCTCTTCCTGGTCAGGCATACAAGCAACCCTGATCTTCTTCGATCCATAGTCTGTGGTGCTATGGATCCTCTCTCGGCAACGCGACGGTACGTAGCACCAGAGGATAGATGACGCGGTTGTCTTTGGTCTGGAAACGCAGTCTGACCAGCCGTGCAACCTCGTGTACATTACAACTTGAGTGGTCATGCATAACAATCATGTTCGCTTGCTCACGAATGAATACCCTGCCGTGTTTGAGCGGAGCACATTCTGGTGATTCACTACCTGCAGTACATGTACAGAATCGACCCGTCGAGGGAAGGCCTGGCGAATGTAAACAAGTCCCCTTGGTATTACAACGCCATCTTAGATCCAATGAGTCAAACGGGTGCACACACAAGTGAAGCTGTTGGGTTGTACGATTCGAGGTCAACTCAATTAATAATTCGAAAATGAAAGATATTAGAAAATATGTTTGTATGACGTTTTTTGTGTGTAAGAGAACTGTCCCCAAAGAACATAAAAGCATTTTAAATAGCCGTCATAGGAAGAGCGACATCTAGAAAAGGATGTTCTTGTTGTTACCGTCCTTGTAGATCTGCAGTAGTGAGCTTCACTTTCATTCAACATAGGTTCTTCTTAACACGTCTATACTTTTCTGATCTTTCGCCAGGTGTGTTTCTCGGAGAGCAACTTACCAACTCTCTTATCTTTTTATCAATGTGTCTGTATACGTTATTTTTCCGCTCCATAATTCTGCTCGTAGATTTATCACATTTACAAAATGAACAGTTCTCTGAATGCACTGGTGAACCTTAACAAAATAGTAACATAAACATTTCAGTGTTATTTCCATTACTTTAATGAATTCATTGAATTTTTTCACCAGACCGTTGCAAATGCCTTGTACCAAGAGGCATATCTACCAGAAGTGCGACTTAAAAAAGTGCATCAAACAGCAGTATGAGTCAGCAGTAATCAAAATCGGGAGGTGATCGCCGTTCTGGTTGTAAATGGTATACAGTCTTTCACATTGGTATTGGTCTTAACAGTTCTCCTAGGAATTCCTTTCAAACGGTTCAGACAGAGCAGGGCCGCTACAGATAACCTCTTTACTTTATAACAGCTAATGGAGAAATTTGTAGCAGTAGGGAAGGAATAACGTAATGCCTGTGTAGATTTAGCAAAAACTTCTAACTCACTTCCTGGAGCAAGACCGTGGGAATACATAGAAGATGTAGATTATAACTGAAATGTGCAGAAATAATAAGGCACAAATTAAAGGAGGGCCAAATTTGTCAGAGCCTACTGACTGCAATATGTCACCCATCTTGTGCAATTTATACGTAAAAGTGGCTTCCGAATACGGAAAGACAGCTGTGGAGGCATGGGAATCACTGTTAATGATGCACAGGTGTTTTCATTACATTTTGCTCCTGATCAAACCACTCTAGCACAAATACATCAAATGAATTCGCAACTGCGAATAAGGAGTACCATTAGCGGTCGAATGAAATGACGACAATGAAAATCTGTGTCGCACCGGGATTCGAACCCGGATTTCCCGTGTATCACGAGCGGTCGCCCAACCATTTAGCTATCCGTGCACGACTCATGGCCACACCCAAACTTCCATATGTCGTCAGTCATGCGTCTACTACCTGTACTCGTACATCGATTATGTGTATTCCTGTACTTGAAAGTCGGTTGCCTGATATCAGCAAATAAATACGATATTGCAGTCTCTACGTCACTCCGATTAGGATGCCGTGAGCCGTGCACCGATAGCTAAGTGGTAAGGGGACCACTTACGGTACGCGGTAAATCTGGGTTCGAGTCCCGAACCGGCACAGATTTTCATTGTCGTCATTCCATTCGACAGCTGACTGTAGTCCTTATTCGCAAATGCGAACTCATTTGATGTGTGTCGTAACCGCTGTGGTCGCGGCAGTGCCTGTTCCTTTGGACATGCATGCATTTCCAAATGAACTTTGCATCGTAATCAGAACAACACAGGTACTGCAATATCGTATATGTACTCTATCACAAGGTGAACACGATATTGAGATTATAACACCAGGAATACGACAAATATGGTCTATAGACAGGGATTAGGTGCCGATGCACAAATTGCTTGTGAGGCCTGTAAAGAAGTACGTAGAGAAGGTATATTTATTCCGTAATCAGAGCAACACAGGTACTGCAATATCGTATATGTACTCTATTACAAGGTGAACACGATATTGAGATTATAACACCAGGAATACGACAAATGTGGTCTATAGACAGGGATTAGGTGCCGATGCACAAATTGCTCGTGAGGCCTGTAAAGAGGTACGTGGAGAAAGTACATTTATTCTGGCGCGAATCAAGTACCGTTATTAATAAATAATTGCTAACAAATGTTGTCTTTTGCCGCTTAGACATTAGAAGGAGTTTTCAGATCATAAATACTTTCTTTGAGTTATTTTACAGTGTCAGGGAACGTTGATATTAACAAACTAATGAATAACTTTGGCATAACCGAAGATGTAGGATCTTATACGAACCATACTGACTGTATGTTCGACTTACAAACCGTGCGCCATAGTTGGCAGTCGTCGATAGGATGTCTTTCGAACTGGTCATACGATAGACCATGCCCTTTCACCGTTTGTAGTTAGCTTATGATCAATGCAACAAGTTAATTTTATGGTGTTCCTTAAATAAACGCATCATAATGACATCCCGTGTAAAAATAAAAATAGACAGTAGTATTGCTCTCTCTCATTAAGTCAGCTCAAGGACGGACTGGCTTAATTGTCCCAAAACCCGGGTGGAAAAGCGTGGACAGTTATACGGTACGCCCCTTATACCACCATCTACTAACTCACTGGCTAAGCTGAGACATTTATGTACTTCAGTACGAGTGGAGGTTTCTTGAAACAGCCGTAGTGGTCCTCCAGATTTTTGTGTTTACTGTTGGGAACACAAGTGCGCAGTAATCAGCCACTTGTTGCATTTGCTAAACAATATTATTTTTCTGCTGTATTCTTTGCTTTGACGTTAGTTATTCCTCCCATTTCCGTTAAAAATTGAACCCAGTTTGTCATTGTTGACCAGCGGCGATTGACTCTCACTTTTTCGAGGCCAAGGCAACATTGCATCGAACTCATACAAAGAAAGAGCATGTTATAAATCCAAATAATTAGCTCAGATCACATATTCCGACAACTGATGAGATAACAGATCGATTGATCGCAATGTCGAATCGATTACAGGTATATTAAGCAAGTACATAAACTTAATACGCGTATCTCTGTGATTAAATCAGTTATGCGCGAAATTGCGAAAGTGCCTATACGTTGTGGCAGAATTAAACTATCAGACACCTACTAAATACGCGATTACCATAAATCATTTTTATTAAAAATCTCAATGTGTTTGTGACCATTATGAAACGTTGTTTCCGACCACATTTTGTTCATGGAACACGCGGTCATGGTAGGAGACATTTATTCAAGAATGGTTCAAATGACTCTGAGCGCTACGGGACTTAACTTTTGAGGTCATCAGTCCCGGCCGGCCAGAGTGGCCGTGCGGTTCTAGGCGCTACAGTCTGCAGCCGAGCGATCGCTTCGGTAGCACGTTCGAATCCTGCCTCGGGCATGGCTCTGTGTGATGTCTTTAGGTTTGTTAGGTTTAATTAGTTCTAAGTTCTAGGCGACTGATGACCTCAGAAATTAAGTCGCACAGTGCTCAGACCCTAATGCTTTATTTTAGAAGCTATTGTTAAAATTCTATATAAATCGATGCTGCGATAAATGTTTTGAAGTTACTTTTGGAAGTCAAAGAGATCAGTGAAGTTTATCCGTGTTTTATTTACATGACGAGTGTGCAGTTCGGATGTCACTTAATGTGTATTAATTTTGTGCAGCATGAATATTTCCCATTCATTCATCAATGGACCTGGCAGAAGAAAATTAAGTAACATTCAACGAGAATCGTTACAACCGTAACCGTGGTGACGTTGGACTTCTTGTCATACTGTAGATATTTCTGCCGAAACTTGACATAGGGATACACTGAGACAGGTGAGATTGTTACAGAAAAGAAATGGTACAATTTTTAACGTAGTTTAGACTTATGCTTCAACACAAACGAAAGTTGAGGCAGAGTTTCGATTGTGGGAGCCACTAATCGACAATGGCGGAATATATGTGGACAAAGCCTGTCACAAATGGAAAGATATTTTAACAAAAATAATATTAAACTGTTGTAGAAGTCACTTACTCTAGTCTTTAGCGTATTAGAAATGATACGGCAAGATCACGGAAGACGAAGTAATTACCAAACTTGCAGAATAAACAAGGAAAACAGCTCGAATTTTAAATACACTATATAGAGGCAGATTGGGAGTTGTCATTTAGTCATGAGAGAGATTCAGTACAAGTGGCAGCACAGACCGTAATGCCTAATAACGCTTCGACAGCACGTGTGGGAGCGGCAAGTCGTAACGTCGGCACCGGACATGTGTGGCCTCTACTCCAATGCCTGTCAACGAAAAGGTTCTCGTGATTCCACGGAGTTAATTGTAAGCCTGGACATAGCAAGTCTGACGCTAAAGTAACGGAGGTCAGAGAATGCTGTCATCTGTCATCAGACTGCTGCTCCAATATTTGACGAATGAGAAACAGCTCAAGCGCATGAAATGAATGAGACAATAAGACTGAATGTTTCTGACCGTTTTATAGCCTGGATGGTGTGCTTCCGCGAATAAAAAACATAGCCTACTTATGGTTGTCATCTCCACATGATGACATTGCGAAGCCACGGACATAAATGTCTCGTCGGCCGGGGTGGCCGAGCGGTTCTAGGCACCACAGTCTGGAACCGCGCGACCGCTACGGTCGCAGGTTCGAATCCTGTCTCGGACATGGATTTGTGTGATGTCCTTAGGTTAGTTAGTTAGGTTTAAGTAGTTCTAAGTTCTAGGGGACTGATAACCACAGCTGTTAAGTCCCATAGTGCTCAGAGCCATTTGAACCATTTTTTTATAAAATACAATAGTGAATGACAATCTTTTATACCAATATCTTTAGTTTTCCGTAAGAAAATCATTCTGAACTTTAGTTAGAATAATGTCTCTCGTATTATTTTAGTTAATTAATTAGAGTTTGTATTTGGTTACTAATCTTCAAAGGTCGTACAGAGCTTGTGCTTCATCCGATTTCAAACAGAAATGCACAAATGCACAAATTCTGGAAATTGGAAAACTGTGAGATGTAAGAAATAGGAGAGTTAATTAGAAATGTAATTACAAAGCATATTAATTACAGAGGAAGACATAAAAATAAATAGCAAATGAAAATACATCGCTTGGTAATAACTTTTAAGCTGTTTCTCGAGATAGTGAGGTCTTCTGTTACTGGCTTTCTGGATTACTATTCTTTTAATTAGGAGCATTGATTTTTCATGCAAACATCTCTGCAGTCTTAAGTTATTTATTTCTAAGGACTTATTACTTCAGTTTCTTGATTAGTTACTTAATTTAGATTATGTACATAATTTTGTCAATGACAACAATCCACCGATAATTAAGACAACGTACGCCCTTCCAGAACATTCCACACGCTTTCGCAATGAATATTAAGTTTTTCATCAAATAGGAGAGAATGGTATATATAAATACACACATACAAGGCCTTAGGAAGCACTGAATTGTCCGATAACTATCCGGATGCATATAAAAAGGTGGTATCGGGCATTTGATATGAATTTTGTTGAAGACTGTATCGTTATAAGGTGACGGAAGAATTTATCCAGAGGTAAGACATTGCTTGTCTGAGAGCAGAGAAATTAACGACAAACAATCACGATTTACATCATGACTCTTGGCTTGTTTATCAAGAATTGCTCGACATGGCTTCTGCAGATACATCTAGTACCACGAACTTCCAGCATACTGGAATAACACTGTTATTGCGATGTAACTGTTGGTTTCACATTTTTGATGTTTTTTTTAATTTTCGGAAGTACCAAATTGACTATCTGTTAAAGATGTAATTTGCATCTTTGGCTTGGTTTTCGTTCTATGGACATCTAATACCAGTTTACATGGATCCAGACCCACGGACCAGCCAATACAGCTGGCCTGCGTGAGGATTGTGGGAATGGCAGAATTGGTAGCGCGTTGCAGACAGCAGACTGTGCCGGTACAACAGGAGTAAGGGAAGGTCAGGGCAGGGAAGGCAGTTCCACTTCCATAGGCTTCCACGTCGTGATCCCCTCACCAACTCTCCAGCGAGCAGTGGCGTGAGGACAGAGGTCGTACTGGGCACTAGAGCCATGCGCGAGGTCGTGACACATTGCTGGTCGTGCCCTGGTGTCCAGGATGGGGATTGGAGGAGGAGGCGGTAGTCCGGGCGCCGATGGCAACTGTAGTCGCCACAGTAGCTGGTCGTAATGGTAGAGCATACTTATGTGCCTGGCCACTACATCAATCAACTGATGCTCCTGGTGGCCAATGACGACCTGTTGTGTTCATTTCAGACGCCTACTGAGTGGGCGTGCCCAGACACGGGCGTCCCATGTGTAGGCGGGCTTGTACGGAGACCGCATATGCTGCGTGGGATGTAGTAGTTCTAAACTATGCAATGACTGCACTTACTCACGACACTGACAGGGCAGTATCGATGTGTTGTGAGGAAGTCGTACAAGATTTCCTCAGTATTCGATTTCTGCAAAGACTTCCACACCTTTGTTTGAAACTTATAGACCCCCCCCCCCAGCCCCTGTGTTGTAGGTGGGGTGAAAAGGGCAGTGGTCAGTTGTTTGACACTGTCACAGCAGCAGAAGACTTGCAGTGCTGTCGACGTAAATTGACACCCATTATCTGGCACCAGGGTACGTGGCATTCCCTCTGTCTTAAATGCTATCAAAACGGTATGTATGGTAGCAGGGGCCATAGCTGATAGTATGGATGTCAGGACAGTAACCGTAATGTGCGACATCCCCCGATGTGGGGCATGAAAAAGTTGGATGATGTGAGGCTGAAGCAGGGGCAGTATGACGACCCAGCAGTCAGAGTACTGCAGATAAAACTTTCCACTGGGCCAGGTCGCGGGTGTAGTTGAATACAGCGATATGAGGCCTCCGACTGGAACGGCCCCTTTAACTACAAACGGTAGCGAGGGCGGTCTATAAAATTTAGCTATCGCTAAAGGCTTCAAAAAGACGTGAGGAGTAAAATTACATATACACCCTAGCACTGGTTCGAAAATCTGTTTCCGCGAATTGCAGAGAGCGTCAAGGTCAGAAAAAAAGTACAATTTCATGTTCTAGTTTGACTTGGCCCACTAATTTGAATCAAAAATCCATAAGGTATCTGAGCGGAAAAGGTTAGGAACAGTAGGGGAACGTACAACTAAGAACTCTAATACACGTACCACGTATTTGTTCTCGTCTGTCAGCGACATTTCTGCTAGGAGGGGAGCAGCTCTGTGGCAGTGAGATACGACACGGAACCGAGCTCTCCGCGGCCGATGTGTGTTCCCATTCATTAATGACACGGCAGCGCAGGAGTCCAGCTAGAACCCCACGGACTGGTCGGAAAGCGTAAGCTGCAACGTAAGTTTCCACGGGAACGGGAACCTACGTGCTCGAAATCGTAATGGTGTGGACTATTGACCATGTGCTGATCCTGATTGTGTGTCGGGCGTGCCGCTTTTTAACATAATGCTGCGAGGCGGCCCCACTTGCCGGACGCCCAACAGTCGCCTGCGAGCTACAGGCAGCTGCCGCAGCCAGAGCAGGACTGGAGGACCTTCAATTTGCCGTGAAGCATGTCGCGCCGCTGAGGAGGGAGTGAATTTCTTACCTGGCTTTTTAACGTTACAAGTAAAGGTCAGTCGATGCTGAAGGGGTAGCATAATGATTGATGTACTTAAGTCTATAATGTGTTGACGGTGTTGTGGGCTTCCATAAACTTGGATGAGAGCTATTGGTGTAAGAAAAAAGATGACGATGATTCAGAATGCTTGCGATGGTGACTAACAACAGTGGCATGTGAAACCTGAGTAACACTCACATGTTGTGACACTGTCAAGTAACATAGCTCCATTAAATGTGGACCATACACTGAAATAACTGCTACAATATAGTATGAAAGGCAACTGAAAGAAATACGCAATGAGATTAACAGATGTGACACTTCTTTTCAAAGACAATAATTACACTGAAGTCGCTGCGATTCTTGATGGTCCCCTGGATATTACAAAATGCCGGGCTTGGTTATTAATTGGATGTGTGATCACGACGAACAGCGTACAAGCTCTGCAACGGCCGGCCGCGGTGGTCTAGCGGTTAAGGAGCTCAGTCCGTAACCGCGCGACTGCTACGGTCGCAGGTTCGAATCCTGCCTCGGGCATGGATGTGTGTGATGTCCTTAGGTTAGTTAGGTTTAAGTAGTTCTCAGTTCTAGGGGACTGATGACCACAGCAGTTAAGTCCCATAGTGCTCGGAGCCATTTTTTTGCTCTGCAACAGCCACCGTGCTGGTCATAAGGCTGGTAAGGAGTTCTTGTGGTGGGCGTTGCATCCCTCCACCAATACCACTGACAGCTGCTGTATGGTTGTTGGTGCATGTAGCAGCGCTGCAATATGTTTTTGAAATACCACCTGAACGTGGTCGGTGGGGTTTAATTGGGGGGAACGTGCAGGCCAGTGTACTGGCCGAATGCCCTCTCATTCCAGGAGTTCCTAGACTGGGTTTGCTCGACGCTGTCACTCATATAACTGGAAATAGAGCCCAAAGCATCCCCAAAAAGAGACATATCAAGGAAGAGTACAAATTCACAATAATGTTGGCTACAGAGTTACAATAACGTTGGTCGTTGAGTGCCTTGTGTTCAAATATCTGGGGATCAGTAGTCCCAGTCATTTTAACACAACATCTTAACCACCTACACGGTTATGTTCGACAATGCTGGATGTACCCTCACATGACGAGAGGTGGGACTATGTAATGCACCCAGCAACATTGTCGAATATGGGCGAACGGATTGGCCTGCCAGTGCGATGCGCTTAAATCCCATTGAGGACATGCAGGATCCGTTGGGGATTCGTAGTGCAGCACGTCTCCATGCACCAACGACCATTCACCAGTTGTCAACCGCACTGGTGGAGGAATGGTACGCCGTACCGCAAGAACTCTGTACCAACCTTGCGGCCAGCATGGGAGCACTTTGCAGTGCACGCAGTGCAGTCTGTGATGACCACCGTTGAGAAGCATCCTCCGGCTGTTGGGATATCCAGAGGACCATCATAAACTGCGTTGGCTTCAGTGTAGTTACTGTATTTGAAAAAAATTGTCGCTTCTGTTCGTCTTACTGGGTATTTCATTCACTTGCCTTGTACTGTAGCAGTTCTTTCCATGTAGGGTTCATGCTTCGACGATCTGTGTTACTTGCTAGTTGGCTCTGAGCACTATGGGACTTAACACCTGAGGTCATCAGTCCCCTAGAACTTAGAACTGCTTAAACCTAACTAACATAAGGACATCACACACATCCATGCCCGAGGCAGGATTCGAACCTGCGACCGTAGCAGTCGCGCGGTTCCGGATTGAAGCGCCCAGAACCGCTCGGCCACCGCGGCCGGCTACTTGCTAGTGACACATGATGCGAAAGTCACTTTCTTCCTCAAGTTTCGCACAGCAGTGTACTTTTAAAACTTGAATTTCGTTATTAAAAACATCCTGCGTGTCGGAAATAAACTGAAAAGATTTCGCAATATTAAGAATGACTGGTATTGGATATGGCCTATGCTTTAGCCCCTCCTTGTTGGAGGCTAGGTACACGAACGCGAATCAGTGATTCCGCCCTTTTGATTTCTGACCAACATAATTCAGTGGCCTGAGAGACTACCGGCTGCCCATGCTACGGTAGGCAGTTCAAGTTTGGTATGATACTGATTATAATGAGGCTAACTGCTTCAGGGTGTGTCTGACGACCGTTCTGTTCAGTTAAGAGAGAATATAGTTCACTAAGTTCAGTGAAAGTCAGATCACTAGACCTTGAGAGAACTTTTTAACCACTTCGTACAATGAGCTGCTTACCAGAAACACTACAAGAAAGATAATGCAGTTCAGAACATCGGAGGTAGACCTCCCCTTTCTCGAAGCAACAAAAGAAGGGGTGCTCAGTGGAGAGGGGGGGGGTGGGGGCTAACCGTGACCACAGACTGACGTTGATGCTGCTCTTGAAATAGGAGACGCAGGAGAGTATCATTCCGTTCTTGCTGCCGTTGTTCTTGGTACTACTGCTGCTGCAGTGACGGCTGTTGGTGGTACAGCTCCTCTTGGGCTGCAGATTATTGCTGTAGTTGTTGGTGCCAAATATCCAGCAACTGGCATCCATAACAGCTGCACTTTTCGCGAATATGTCGCCGAAACCACTGTAGTGTAACACCTCGTCGCCTCAAGTAATAAGCGTAGAGTTATTGTGTTTCAAGACTATTGTAAAAATATTGTCACTACTTAGAAAGTTCCACAAAAATTGGGCAGCCTCCTATACCAATGTGTAATCCTATATATAAAAACGAGTTGCTCCAGAGCCAAAAACGAGAAGGAAGTTCAGGAGCACTGTAGATTCGAAATCGAATAAGGACAAAGGTTCATGCATCAGAATTTACTACACTATCCGTCTGATTTTCTGGCATCCCCGTGGCCAGTAAGATCCCGATGGAGCATAAGTGAAAAGAGATCTGATGTCAACTCTGTCCCAGTGTCAATATTCATGATACCAAGGAAGAGGCACAACAGCTGTGCGTTAGCTTGCCTCAAGTGGTGATCTTCGGTTTGATGACGCTCTTCCCAACATAAACAGTGCGTGCATCTAGGCCATAGGGGCTACAGAGTGAACATAACATTAATACGTGAACACAAAAATTGAAATACCAATTTTTAATATTAATTGTACATGGACGCGAAAATTCCTGATATAATTCGAAAGGTAATTTGCCATACATGTGCACAAAGAAAATATAACGTGTGTATTTACCTGTTAAGAGTGCGAAATGGAAGTAGAAGCTATCATATTCATGATGTTACATTCTCTATGACGCATTAAAATCTCCAATACCTGATCATCAAAAACTGAAGAGCTATCAACCTCTGTCCTGCGCACATATCAGTTGCTATGGTAGAAACACACTGAAGCGACAAAGAAACTGGTATAGACATGAGTATTCAAATACAGAGATATGTAAACAGGTTGAATACCAACACAACAAGATAACATGTGTCTGTGGCAGGTGTTTGGTCGGTTACTGCTCCTGCAGTCTCCGGTTATCAAGATTATGTGAGACTGAACGTCGTGTTATAGTAGGCGCACGAGGCATGGGACACAGCATCTCCGAGGTAGCGATGAAGTGGAGACTTTACTGTATGTCCATTTCACAAGTGTACCGTGAATATCAGGAATCCGGTAAAACATCAAATCTCCGACATTGCTGCGGCTGGAAAAAGATCCTGCAAGAACGGGACCAACGACAACTCAAGAGAGTCCTTCAACGTGACAGAAGTGCAACGCTTCCGCGAATTGCTGCAGATTTCAGTGCTGGGCCATCAACAAGTGTCAGCGCGCTAACCGTTCAACGAAACACCATCGACATGGGCTTTCGGAGCTGAAGGCCCACTCGTGGCCCTTGGTGACTGCATGCACGAAGCTGTACTCCTCGCCTAGGCCCGTCAACACCGACATTGGACTGTTGATGACAGGTGACACATTGCCTGGTCAGACGGATCTCGTTTCAAATTGTAATCCATAGACCCTGCATGTCAGTAGGGGACTGTTCAAGCTGGTGGAGGCTCTGTAATGGCGTGTGGCGTGGGGTGTGTGCGGTTCGAATGATATGGGACTCCTGGTACGTCTAGATACGACTCTGACTGGTGACACGTACATAAGTATCCTGTATGATCATCTGCATCTACTCATGTCCATTGTGCATTCCGACTGACTTTGACAATTCCGTCAGGACAATACCACATCCCACAAGTCCAGAATTGCTACAGAGTGTCTCCAGGAACACTCTTCTGAGTTTAAACACTTCCGTTGACCACCGAACTCCTCAGACATGAATATTATTGAGCATATCTGGGATGCCTTGCAAAGCATTGTTCAGAAGAAATCTCCAGCCCCTCGTACTCTCACGGATTTGCGGACAGCCCTACAGAATTCATGGTGTCATGTCCCTCCACCACTACATCAGACATCAGTCGAGTCCATGCCACTTGGTGTTGCGGCACTTCTGCGTGCTCGCGCGGGGCCCTACGCGAAATTAGGCAGGTGTACCAGTTTCTTTGGCTCTTGAGTGTAACATGCGGAATTAACAACATTTCGTGAAATCACATTCTAGGGGTTTTCATGTTTAAGTGGTTCATTTACAGTAAAACATTCACCGAGCAGCTAAACGCAACAACTGCTTAAGTCGATGATTATGTCAGCAGTGAAAATATGTCTGTAGATAATGTTTTAAACTGGCGTCGCTACTTCGCTTACTTTTCTGTAAGAGCAACTGTGTGATCATTTGATGTCATTACCAGAAAATTTGAAGTAAGTTCCTAATTTCTGATTATTCATTCTGAATAACTACGACTTCTGACTTCCCTTAGTATACAGAAGCTATATTTGTTTCAGGGTATGCCTAAAAGGAGAATGATAAACAGTCAGAGTGAAGGACGCACACCTTGACAGACAATTTTTGCATAGAGAAAGTAATAGTAATGTGGGCATTATTCATAAGAATGCATCTGATTTAGTCATCGACCGTAAAATTTATACATGAACATCGAAAACGAAGTACTGATTTTTGAAATTGATTATATAAGGAGGTCAGTGAAACTTACACAATTCGAAAGGCACTCTCCCGTAGATGTGCACAAAGGAAGAAAAAAGTCGTGTGTATACATAGCCATTAGGACAGGAAACACACACACACACGAGAAGTTTTCCTTTATCTCTGACAACACTACCAACTTCTAACACGAGTAACAATCAGGTGCAATGATAGAAACAACTCAAGAAAGTAACAACCTATGTTGAAGCAGTATTCTAGTGATGTTCACGTTTAAATATTGCAGATAGTTCATTTGCAGTAACACACATAGACCGAACAGCTACTATGCCGCAACCGCTACGTCGGTGATGTCAAAAGTGTAAAACGAAACTTAGTAACGAAGCTGCCGGGGACAACAAATGTTGTTTATTGGCGTCGTTTTTCACTTAGTTTGGTCTAAGAGTAAACGGAACTAACTCTGTGTTCGTTGGCGGCCGTTGCCACAAAATTTAGTGTGTTCCTAATTTTCAGTACCTTCATTTTGTGTAGCCACTACGTACCTTAGTATAAGGAAAATATATGTGTTTTAAGGAAACTATATTTCTTTCAGGCTATGCCTCGAGGAAGAATATTAACGGGTCGAACTGAAAGATGAAGAGCTATAGAGACACAATTTTTGCGTAGAGAAAGTAATAGGAATAATGCGGATATTCATAAAGATAACTCTACTGTTATTCTGAAAGATACATTTAAATCTACACTGAACATCATTTCAGGTAATTTTGAGAACTGTGATTGCGGTTTGATGAATTTACAATGCAGAATTTGTAATGCAATTCATTGCGCGTATGAAGTGACTTTACGCGATACAACGGTATTCACATCGTCTCGTCATAACACAAAATTAATTATTTCAGTGCATTATATCACAGATTCTCTTCAAATGATTGAACAATTCAAGAGATATCAAAGAATTATTTTTCGAATATACGTAGCTACCTTGCAGCATTTGTCACAGATCAGTTCTAAGGCTAAAAATTCATACACATCAAAATGTATGATTTGCCATCACAGATGAGGTCCACTGACGCAATTGGTCGAATTTCGACCACCGGCGATGCTAGTCCTAATAGATGGTCTCATACTGCCAAGTTATTTATAAACTGGAGTCCACTTCCTGTGCTTCACGTTTTTTACCGGGTAGTGAATTACAATACTTGCAGTCACACAGCTTGGAGAAATTTGCCAAAAATCATGTTGCAGCACCTTCAGATGCTAAGAATAACTTTATAGTTGCACAAGACATTTTTCATTTACGGGATAAGGATATTAGCTATTACCAGCAAGCTATTTTTTACAATTACTGTACGGAGATACTGCAATTATTAAACTTCTTAAGCCTGATAATGATTACTAAATACCATAGCTGGTAACAATAACAGAGTCTTTCATATCAGTTTGTTAGGTGGCCATGTCATTTAGATTTTTGTATGTTATCGATGTGCATATCAGAGAGAGCAAGTTACGTCACTGTTGAACAATCTTTGGCCATGTCGTCACACAGTCTTTGCCTGTGCGCAGTCTGCTACATTCTTAGCTGAAGTGTGGTAGGTGATGGACGTATTCTGTAGTTTTGTGTTGTGATTGTATCTGTTAGATGAAGAAAGATTTTTTGTAAAGGACAGCAGCGATGAGTATGATGTACATACTGGAAGGCGAAAAGGGTATAAATTTTGAATAATGTTATTACTTTTGAAGAGAAGTAGTCTGCCCGATTGGACACCACCACTGCGCTGCTGGGACTGATTATTGTCAGCTAGTTAGCCAGCCGCGGTGGCCGTGCGGTTCTAGGCGCTTCAGTCCGGAACTGCGTGACTGCTACGGTCGCAGGTTCGAATCCCGCCTCGGGCATGGATGTGTGTGATGGATTAGGCTAGTTAGGTTTAAGTAGTTCTAAGTTCTAGGGGACTGTTGACCTAAGATTAAGTCCCATAGCGCTCAGAGCGAAGCCAGCTAGTTAACTTGCTCAGAACTGAGAGAAAGACTACTCCACTTTCCTGAGTCATGGAACAAATTAACTGACTAAGGTGTTTGATTTTTATAGAAATTCTCTTGTTAAATCATTGTTCATTTTGTTGAGCATAGTGCTGTTCAGACCAATGTAAACATGTGAAGATCGCGCAAAGCTTTACTCTGTCTTTTTGAATACATCCTTCAGTCTAAAAGTTGTCGTTTTGCAATATCTCCCCATCCCGCTGTTCAGCACTACGCAACACCACAGTGCACCAAGTGGTATGCAACCCTTTGAACATAGTTTGGAAGTTTTATTTATAAATAGAGACCTAGCTTAGTCGCTGCCTGCTTGCTGCTTGCTGTTGTGCTTTCGAGCAATCTGCAACAATGTTGTCAAGACGCGAGGTGAGTGAAATTTTTGATGAGGGCCAGATAATTGTTTTACTTCAGTTGTCCCTTATTATAAAGACAAATTTTATTCAGACCAGTTACAGTTTAATTCAAATTAGGTTCTGTTCAGTCAAAGGTTAGTATACGACTCTAAGTGGGGCAACAGCTTGTGGGAACATAGTTTTAGTAATGCATAGATTTTTATACAGTGGGAGGTAAATTTGGGCTAAATTTCATGTAGAAACAAATATGGTGGGAAGGTTACAAGTTGACGATAGTACACCACGACTCGGTAATTGGTGCTTCCAATCATTATGATACACAGACGTCGTTCTTAAAAATGTTTTGGAGAAAAATTTCTGAGTCTGTCTTGAAACTTGTGAACCTGAACGACCGTCGGGATGTTGGTACTGTTTTACACAGTACCTTTACAAACAAGGTGTTAATACCTGCACTGCATTAATAATGTCGTTTGCACTCTTTCTCGTAATGTCAATAAAACGTTCATCAGTTCTTTTCGTAACGGTTTTGTACTTTTTTTCCACTTAGTGAAGCGTTTTGTAAATAATGTAATGTTGTACGTCTGATTTCATTGTGGCTGGCGGCCACGATAATTTGATTATAATCGCTATAGCGGTGGAAAAATAGAATTAGACAGGAATAATAATAACAGTCGTAATTAAATTTTTTTTAAAACTTGTCTATTGATGAAACGAAAGCTGTTGCACTACATTTTACTCTTCCTGGACACTGAAATATAGTAAGTAAGTAATCAATAATAATCGATATAAAATTGGGCAGTCCCTACTGTTCTTGGAAAATTTGTAATTTCTCTCCACGTCACGCTGTGGAATAACCTTGTTTCAGGGGTCACAGAACACATTGCTTTAGCCTTTTATAAACAAGGTAAGGGATCTTACTCCACATCTAAGAGCATTTAAGACCCGTCTGCTTTATATGCGAGTCTTCGTTGTGCCTAACAAAAACCTCTCCGATGCCTCGTGGAGCGTATTTCAAGTTTGTGGAGTATCTGCGCTTTAAGTTGCCTCGTTGGCCTTCTCGGAAGTAGTCCCAGAGGAATTTATTCTACCCACCGACTTTTCGAGGCCATTGAACTCCTCCGTAATGGGGCCATTCGGCGAAATTGCATTTCCAGCAATCGGGTCGTCCCTGGCGCCTTAGGCTACGCCCTATGCATCCAAAGACATCGCAGCGGCAGACAATGTGGCCTCCTAACTCTGTTATTGGCTCACCATAGAGGCTTCCCATCTGCGAAAGGCGTGGCGAACACCGAAGGAAAACTTCGAACGTAAATATGAGGTCATTACCCACCAACACTTCTATGTTTATTCTCCATGTGGACTAGGGCTGTTTGCAGGGAAAGTGATACGTTATCCGCCTGGCACTGTGATTTGATATCATTTAACTTTTTTGTGTCCTGTTGACACATGTTAGACAACGGCGTTACGCAAAGGGTCAGTGTCATCTGTGGAGTAGTTTTCATTACGTTGATTTTTAAAACAGTTGTGTTGTGTGTGTTTGGATCAAATGTACGCCTCAGCGTCACAAAACTTTTTGTTTTCGGAGAGTTTCCTTCGACGGGAATTCAGCCGAATTTGTCGATAACTACGAACATTGTTGTTTATTTATTTAGTTCTTATTTTTTTATTCGCATTACGCAACGTACTAAGGGCTACAGCTATCACCTGCCGCCTAATTATGTTCAGATTTTTCCAGAAAATACTTTATGCTTTACCAGTGAACGCCCGATTCATTAAAGGATCGAACTCCCATGCATAAAACAGCTTCAAACATCTGATTGCTCTACAAATGAGTTAATGTGTTAAATACTAGTTTTTAAACATGTAAACAATAACAAGTTTAAGAAAGGTTAGATATTATGCTTGCAGTTTGTTGGAAGTCGCCAAGTGCTCTAGTTGTCAAATACTGAATGAATATGATCTGAGTAATTTGCGCGCCGTGAGATGAGCTGCCTCAGTATATACACACAGCATCAAATTGTAATTCTTCACTTTGTTCATCTACGATACCTTCAGGTTCGATGAACTTCTTTTGCAGTACTTGCATCCAAACCTCCAGGTGTCATACACCAAGATCGGTACCAGACGTTGTCTGTCGATAGAGTATCAACCAAACCCCAATTTAGTTAGTACTGAGTGTTGTCCTCCAGCAGAACGGGCGTAAAGTTTAATTGAAAGTAAAACCAGAGCTACGGAGCACACGGAAAGCATAAATGTGAATAACAAAGAATTATAGCTTCCGTGGGGAAGCTGGTAGAGATTATAGTATGAAAGGTCCTCGGTTCAGACCCCAACGATGTCATTATTTTTTTACTGTATTGAAAGTGTTATATGTGACTAATCATACTTCTGCACATGTGCTGCAATTGTTTCCATTTTCTACTATTCCGATCGTTTATGTTCTTTCTGTTAAACTACAAATACACTATCTGCTTCACATCGAGTGGTGTCCGTTCTGACTCACATGTCCGACAGAACACCACACCATTCTGTACAAATGTACTCTATAGGTTTGCTATCTTCAGCTAACGAAGCGAAAGCAGACATCCAAGAGAACATTGCTAGTAACTCCCAAAAGTCCTTTTACATGTCAGGAAAATGTCTTCCCATATAACAGTTTCACTGGTAAAGAGTTAAAAAAAAGTTGTTAGCAGTGGGGTTTGTACGCAGGACCGTTTGTACGACGATCTCGCGCATTACCAACTCACCCAATAGAGATCTTCAACGCAATTATTCACGCTTTACCTATCACCCGTCGTTCTGATGTTACTCTTAATTACCTTTTAACATTTTCTACTGGACGACAGCAGACAGCACGAACTAAATCGGTGTTTCGGTTGATACTCTATCGACATACAACGTTTGGTACCGATCTGGGTGTCTGACAGCTAGGGGTTTGGGGGTCAGCAAATGACGCCATGAAGAGGGAAGCGAGCGTCACCTTATCCCAAACACCGTTTCGTCAAGAAGGTATAGTAAGAGCAAAAGAGCGCTTATTCAGGAAGCTGACGATGTGAAAGATCTGACCAGTGCCTCCGAAGGGTGAGGGTTGGGCTAGGCTCCTTCAGCAGTTGACTAAACGAGAAAAGCAGAACAAATGAAGACATCGGCACCCATTGCCGAGACCTGGTTACTACACCATGTTGTCTCTTCTGGAATGGGGGTGATGATGGTTGGGGGGGGGGGGGGTTGCAGCTGTTTGGGAAACACTGGCAACCAGACTCTCATAAATTTGCTCCCAAACAGGCCGTCGTTCTGAGATGGTCTTAGATGCACGGCGACATTCCTGTGCACGACCGTATGTAGGAGTATGTGATGCTGACTATGGTCGTCTTCATCAGCTACTGAGTTGGAGGTGGAATCTCCTATATTATCTAGTCACATACCAAGGACTTCATAGTAGCAGCCAACCTCCTGTGGTGGGAACCATATGTAGATGACTTCGCCTTCGCACCGCAGGATCGCTCTCAGGGTGACCACCACCTGCTCGCTGCCACCTCTCCAGTAGGTCATTGTTTGCGCCCAGACTGGGAGCGGTCCAGTCTCTCTCTGATTATGTATACTGGTTCCTGAAGGTTACTATTGTTGCTGATCACCGCCCAGTGCGGACATCTACACCTTCGACTTCGGCTGTGCTGCATGTTACAGTCTGAACACAGACCATTCCGATTTGATACGCGGCGACTACTGCTCAGACAGGCTACTACGAGCGGAGTATGACACAAAGTTTCGCTGATGCCACAGCTTGTCGCCGCTGCCACGTGCCGTACTGGTTCCCCAGAAGGCAGTTACGACAAAGGCGTTTGGCACACAGGCGTACACCGACCCCACGAGGAGCAACACCTTCCCGTCCGCTATAATCCCGTCTCTTTACTGAAATGAACAAAGGAGTATTAAATACACGACGTTTCATTAACTGCTGGCCTAGTACTTCAGCCTTCACCACCTCCTCACCCCATATACCGGCGAGGAAGCGGTAGCTTCTGACCTTCGCAAGACCGAGTCTTCCAACCCTGGGGTCCCGTCACGACCCCAACAACTTATTGTGCCAGTAATTGATCAATAACTATGTGAAATATGGATATCAAACTTTTGTTGCTCCTGAAGCTGTTACACACATAACCTGCAACTGAAACCGTGCACCGTTTTAGCCATTTACTAATATACCGGGTGGTTATAATTAAGCTTTCCTTTCACGTTACAACACTGAAACTAATTAGCGTGTCAGTACCAAACTTGTTAGCGTTAGTGCATTATTTCCGTGCGTCACAGCGTCACGGTCCAGTTCCAGCTTTGGCCACCTGGTGCCGCGAACAGTCATCGTGATTCATAGTCGCACGCATCTGACCGGTCGCAGTAAACTCGTTGGCGCGTCTACATGTGCTTGTACAAAAGGAGCACCGTGTTATTGATGAAGCTCTATTATCAAAACAACAGTAATGCTGCAACTGCATTTCGAGAATATCGCCTGCTGAAAGGATTACGGAAGGGTCCTCTTTCTCCTCTTGCTCTGCAGAGTATGATGAAGAAGTTGGAATCAACTGGAGATCTGGACGTCCTTCCGAGAGGAGGCCAACGACCGGTTGCAACACAGGTGGTTGATCAAATTGCTGTTACTATGGCAAACAACCCTGCGCGCAATTCCCGATCGTGAGGCTGTGCGCATGCTGTGTTACGACAGTTGAAAATCACGTGGTCCACTGTACGGAAGGTGCTTCGAACTGTCCTCAGATGGTATCCGTACAACATCCGCGTCGTACAGCAGGTTGCACCGCAGGACGCACAACGACGTGTTGACTTCGCTGTCTACTTACTCGCAAGGATTGAAGTTGACGAGGGCTGGCCCTGGACCATCGTGTGGACAGATGTGGCTCAGTTTTCTCTGACGGGTGAGGTGAACACGCAAAATTTCCGAGTGGGTGGGATCTTCGTCGTACGAGGGAAATTCCCACATCATCGCTACCTCGGAGATGCTGTATCCCATAGCTCGTGCGCCGACTATAACACGACGTTAAAACTCGCAAAATGTTGATAACATGACCTTGTAGCAGCAGCAACCGATCTAACAAGTCCGACAGACACTTGTTGTCTTTCGCAGGCGTTGTCGACCGCAGCGCCGTATTCTGCCAGTTTACAAATCTCTGTATTTGAATACGCAGGTCTACACCAGTTTCTTTGGCCTCTGAGTATGTATTCGGTGCCGCCGAATAAATACAGTATTGCTGTACGTGTGTTGTTCAGAGTAACGGTGTATGCATTCCCGAAGGAACATAGCATCGTTCTTCTGAATAACACAGACAGTGCAATACTGTATTCCCATAAATGTGTTATGTACCACAAGATGTGCCATCGAGGTAGTGATGAAGTGGGGATTTCCCCCGTAAAACCAATTCACGACTCTACCGTGAATATCAGAAATCCGGCAAAACATCAAAACTCCGACACCGCTACGGCCGGAAATGATTCTACAAAAACGGGACCAACGGCGACTGAAGGGAATAGTTCACCGTGACAGAAGAACAACCCTTCCGCAAATTGCTGTAGATTTCAATGCTCGGCCATTAACAAGTGTCAGCGTGCAAACCATTCAGCGAAACATCATCGATATGGGCTTTCGGAGCCAAAGGCCCACTCGTGTACCCTTGATGACTGCACGACTCAAAACTTTACGTCTCGCCTGGGCCCGTCAACACCGGCAATGCACTGTTGATGACAGGAAACATGTTGCCTAGTCGGAACAAGTCTCGCTTCAAATTGTATCGAGCGGACGGACATGGACGGGTATGGAGACAACCTAATGAAATCATGGACGCTGCGTGTCATCAAGGGACAGCTCAAGCTGGTGGAGGCCCTGTAATGGTATGGAGCGTGTGCTGCTGGAATGATATGGGACTCCTGATATGTCTAGATACGACTCTGACAGGCGACAGATACGTAAACGTCTTATCTGATCACCTGCACCGATTCGCTTCCATTGTGCATTCCGACGGTCGTGGGCAATTCCAGCAGCTCAGTGCGACACCCTACACGTCCAGAATTGCTAAAATGTGGCAACAGGAACACTCTTTTGAGTTTAAACACTTCCACTGGCCACCAAATTTCCCAGACATGAACATTATTGAGCATTCTGAGATATCTTGCAACGTGCTGCTCAGGAGACATCTCCAGCCCCTGGTACTCTTACTGGTTTATGGACAGCCCTGCAGGATTCATGGTGTCAATTCCCTCCAGCACTACGTCAGACATTAATCTTGCGGCACTTCTGCGTGCTCGCGGGGGCCTTACACGAAATTAGGCAGGTGTACCAGTTTCTTTGGCTCTCCAGTGTACTTTTATATATATCTTTCATAGAATAAGTGGATACTGTCAGAAAAATGGATAGCGAGTTGAGTTATTCGTAAAGAAATGATAACGATGATGTCCTAACGTAGGACGTAGCGTTTGACAGTACTGACAACGTAGGACTAAGCGCTAAACTGTTATCTTTCCGTCATCTTGTGGGGGATGAAACCGAGGAAAGTTTAGAAAAGGATTACAATTATGTTTGAAGTTCATTAGAAACCGTTAAGTGTTCTCATTGTCGAACACTGTGTGGGAATATTCTGCGTAATTTGCGCTCTTTTTGTTAAAAAAATCTGTTTCTTCGAGCATATCTCCTGAACTATGTGTCGTACAATGATACAACTTTGCAGGAACATTTGAACAGTGGTAGCAAAATATGCTCCGAATGGAGATAGTAGTAAAGAAAAGATAAATTACAACGTCATACTTGATGCTGATATTTTACTCCATGACGAACGAAATTGTAGTAAGCGACAAACTTATTTCCTCTCATTATTTTGAGGGGGGTGTAACAGAGAAAAAGTTTAGTAAAGGTTGGAAATTGTGTGTAAAGTTTGTTTAAAGTCGCTAAATGGTATCATTATCAAGTACGAGATGAATATATTTTGGTTAATTGAGCACGAGTTATGCTGCTCTAAGACATATACACAGTCTCTAACTTTAATACTTGAGTATTCTGTTAAACCTTGAACGTAAGATTAGACCTCTTATTGAGTACATTATGACAGCATTTTAAATTTTTAAATTGGGTCAGTAATTTTAATATGATATACTGAACATCGATTTTTTTCTTCTGTAAGCATATAGATAGGTAGCCTGCAATTGGCACAGTCCGTTTTAGCCTTTTATGATGTTTCTTCTACTCTCCCCCTGCCATCCCCCTCCCCAAGCTTCCGCCAACTACTAATTCAAGTCGGGTTAACTTGAGGTTGATGTGTATTTTCTTCTTTCTATTTTCAGCTTCAATAACTGAGGCCTCCAGGGGCTCCGAGGGCTGTCGTACAATACTCGGTAAGCCAAAATGCATGTTATGCGGCATATGTAGTCCTTAGAGTTCTCTGCAAATATGACGTCCTTTGCTCCGTTAACATAGATTTTAAATTTATGCAGTCGTCGTATATAAAGCTTATAGATCCTTTATAAAGCGATTTTCTTTGCGATTGTGGAGCTGACCCGCTACATCAACCCTAGTCGAAGATTCATGGCTTTCTTTTTGGGTACATCAAGAGGATCCATGAAAAAAAAAGCTTCCAAAGTATATAATGAACTGAATACCGAATGGGAGAAAATACGTGCCATCACCTGCAATACGGTTTCATAATGTGCGGTGCAGGAATTGAAATAGGAGGAGAAAAAAGAGATACTCTGTGGTAATGATAAACTGTTTAAATATCATTAATTAGACCTTTTATAAAAATTATGATGTATGAGAGACAGTTTTGCTACTCAAAGCTTCATTAAATATTGGGAAACTATGATGCCTAGAAAGAATAGCCCAGTTGAATCCAACTATATAGGAAGTGTAGAACAATGTATCAACAGATAATGATTGACTATAGAGAGATGGTACGCATAACAGCAGCGCTACTATTTTTTGTGGCTTGAAATAAGCGTCACGCCAAGCTCAGCGAAAGTAGGATGTAGTATGTCACGCTGAAGTTAAGGAAGTTATTGTGACATGTGGGGCAGGTGGAATGAGCAGAATGTTAGCTTGCATTGTTAAACTATGGCTGGATCAATGCAGCGAGTGTGCACCTGTCTGCGTCGACGGTCCTACGTCTGATCAGTTGCACGCACGCCTTTTTACCGGCTTCCCTCGCCCAATGAACATACATTACTGACTATAAAGGCTACATGAACGCTGTCACGAGCGTGCTGAGTGGTGAAATGAAATTTTGTTATGTGAGGACGGCTGGGGTGGCCGAGGGTCTCTATGCCCTTCAATCTGGAACCGCGTGACCGCTACAGTCGCAGGTTAGAGTCCCGTCTCGGGCGTGGATGTGTGTGATGTCCTTAGGTTAGTTAGGTTTAAGTAGTTCTAACTTCTAGGGGACTGATGACCTCAGATGTTAGGTCCCATAGTGCTCAGAGCAATTTGAACCATTTGTTAGGTGCATCATGTTTCAGATTATCCTATAGCGATGGAATAGCCATCCACACCATAGTGGTGTGTCCAATCACGCAGCCTGTTTCATAGAGCAGCTTAATGGATAAACACAGAAATAAAGACTTGTTTTGCTGAGTAGGCGCAGGGTGGTCAGAAACAGTCTGAAAAGCTTGCAAGGTCTTGCAGGGTACGTTCTGCTGGGAGGTAGATGTTAAGAAAGAAACTTCGATACACTGCCGTTTCCGGAGTTGATTAACATTCAAGTTAGCCAATCACGGCGTTGCGCTCGCAAATTCAAGCAGCCTGCCGGACGCTGTGTCGCCAAACGTGTGCTTCATTTGGTTTTCTGAAACCGAACGAAAGAGCTAAACAAAAATTAGACATGGGACGGTAGTAAGGATCGAACCCGGACCAAAGGCTGAGCACTCTCGTGCACCTTCATCTATGCTATGGTAACAACTGTATCTAACTGTATCTGACGGGCCTGTTGAATTTTCGCGCACGAAAGTCTGGTTGATAATTTCAATGCCAATTCACTCGGGAACGGCGCAGCGTATAGAATTTTTTTCGTAATAATTATTTCTCAGCACAGCCTACACTTCAGCACACGTAAAAGCATTTCAGACCGTTTTTGACCACCCTGTATGTATTTTGAAAGTTAGTGTTTTGTTTTTGACCAACGGCCTTGCCGCAGTAGTAACATTCGTTCCAGTCAGATCACCGAAGTAAAGTGCTGTCGGGCTGTGCTAGCACGTGGATGGGTGACCATCCGGTCTGCCGAGCCCTGTTGGCATGTGGGGTGCACTCAGCCCTTTTGAGGCAAACTGAGGAGCTACTTGCTTGACAATTAGCGGCTCCGGTTTCGGAAACTGACATACGGCCGGGAGAGCGGTGTGCTGACCACATGCCCCTCCATATCCGCATCCAGTGACGCCTGTGGTCTGAGGATGACACGGCGGCCGGTCGGTATCTTTGGGCCTTCATGGTCTGTTCGGGGGGGAGTTTAGTTTAGCTATAGTTTTGTTTTTAGGTAGGTGACTAGGTTAGTGCTCTCGTACATTACGTTTCTCGTCTTGTAACTACGGAAATCTAAGATACATACTCCCATCAAGTCTTCGTATTTTAAGTCGATAACTTAGATAGTTTACTAATAATTTATAGCGTGGTTTCCGGTGCCAGTAGTTTCCTGTTTTTTATCTCGTATTTTTTTAAAGATATCGTAAAATTTGACCATGAGTGAGAACTACTGGAATTACCAAATGTTAATGATTTGTAAGGATATGTTGTGAATTGTGTAGTAGGTTGTTTACAGCGGTGAACGTAGCAGGGAAGCTGGTGGGGAATGTAGCGAGCGCCTCTCCTGGAGCTGTGTTAGCCTATATCGGCAGTCGACTTTTCATAGTAAAAAGGCAGCTGAATATGAAGAGGGATGGGATTATTAGCATATATAACTATTTAATTAAGACCTACAAGCTATTTCAGTTCAGAAAATTCCATAACTGAATCTGATGGTCTTCTACTGTTGTATTCAACGTTTCTTGACTCTAGGAGAGTTACCCTACTAAAGAATGCCATATCTTCCACGAGAGAGGAAAAAACGCACAACTGAAACTAAGCGCAATTTTTCAGAAACACATGGGCATAATTTACTTAACTCATTAGTAATATGTGACAGTTCTTTACTAATATAGTCTGTATCTGTGCACTAGGATAATTTTGAATCAAGATATACAGCAAGGAGTTCAATTGGCGCACCTTCAATGTCAGCAGTGTGTGAAATGAAAATAATGTTCACAGTTTTTTTATGAGTAATAGATAATTCTTTAACTTTGAACCAGGTATCTGACAACTGATGGAGCTCTATGTTTTGCAGGTTTCGGTTTCAGTTTGTTCGCATCCTTTCCAGATATTACCGACGTCTATTATTTGCACAAAAGTATAAATCTGGGAAGTGTGTTAACGGAATGTCATTCGCAAATACACTCCTGGAAATGGAAAAAAGAACACATTGACACCGGTGTGTCAGACCCACCATACTTGCTCTGGACACTGCGAGAGGGCTGTACAAGCAATGATCACACGCACGGCACAGCGGACACACCAAGAACCGCGGTGTTGGCCGTCGAATGGCGCTAGCTGCGCAGCATTTGTGCACCGCCGCCGTCAGTGTCAGCCAGTTTGCCGTGGCATACGGAGCTCCATCGCAGTCTTTAACACTGGTAGCATGCCGCGACAGCGTGGACGTGATCCGTATGTGCAGTTGACGGACTTTGAGCGAGGGCGTATAGTGGGCATGCGGGAGGCCGGGTGGACGTACCGCCGAATTGCTCAACACGTGGGGCGTGAGGTCTCCACAGTACATCGATGTTGTCGCCAGTGGTCGGCGGAAGGTGCACGTGCCCGTCGACCTGGAACCGGACCGCAGCGACGCACATATGCACGCCAAGACCGTAGGATCCTACGCAGTGCCGTAGGGGACCGCACCGCCACTTCCCAGCAAATTAGGGACACTGTTGCTCCTGGGTTATCGGCGAGGACCATTCGCAACCGTCTCCATGAAGCTGGGGTACGGTCCCGCACACCGTTAGGCCGTCTTCCGCTCACGCCCCAACATCGTGCAGTCCGCCTCCAGTGATGTCGCGACAGGCGTGAATGGAGGGACGAATGGAGACGTGTCGTCTTCAGCGATGACAGTCGCTTCTGCCTTGGTGACAATGATGATCGTATGCGTGTTTGGCGCCGTGCAGGTGAGCGCCACAATCAGGACTGCATACGACCGAGGCACACAGGGCCAATACCCGGCATCATGGTGCGGGGAGCGATCTCCTACACTGGCCGTACACCTCTGGTGATCGTCGAGGGGACACTGAATAGTGCACGGTACATCCAAACCGTCATCGAACCCATCGTTCTACCATTCATAGACCGGCAAGGGAACTTTCTGTTCCAACAGGACAATGCACGTCCGCATGTATTCCGTGCCACCCAACGTGCTCTAGAAGGTGTAAGTCAACTACCCTGGCCAGCAAGATCTCCGGATCTGTCCCCCATTGAGCATGTTTGGGACTGGATGAAGCGTAGTCTCGTGCGGTCTGCACGTCCAGCACGAACGCTGGTCCAACTGAGGCGCCAGGTGGAAATGGCATTGCAAGCCGTTCCACAGGACTACATCCAGCATCTCTACGATCGTCTCTATGGTAGAATAGCAGCCTGCATTGCTGCGAAAGGTGGATATACACTGTACTAGTGCCGACATTGTGCATGCTCTGTTGCCTGTGTGTATGTGCCTGTGGTTCTGTCAGTGTGATCATGTGATGTATCTGATCCCAGGAATGTGTCAATAAAGTTTCCCCTTCCTGGGACAATGAATTCACGGTGTTCTTATTTCAATTTCCAGGAGTGTATTATACAAAGCAATGAGCCAATAACAGATCCTTGAGGAACCCACTGAGTAAGATTCAGAAATTGCTAATCGTCACTGATATAGTTTCCGATACATATAATTATTTTTATTTCTTGAGGAAGTAGGGTACAATGAGTTTATATGTGGTTTACTGAATAGAGTGCCTCACTCAAAACTAGCGTCGCTTAAGTAGATAATTTCGATTCAAAAGGGGTTTGCAGAAGAAAAAGCATTTGTAACGCATTCCACAGTTAACAGTTGGGATAGGAAATCATATTTACACCCAGGAAAGATATTGTTGTCCGATAAATATTGACTTATTAGCTGTTGTACGCAGAATTCTGTTACTTTTGAAAAAAAAATAGGTACAAGAGAAACTGGACAATAGTTATTAGCAGAGGATTTCTCATCCTCTTTACGTAGAGGATAAACGCAGGGTAATCAAGTACTAGTAAGTAAGTATGTCCGGCAACTTCGCTTGTCATTGCAGCAAGACCTTGCCGGACACATGCGGCAGTTAACGTTTAAAAAATTGTTGATGCTTTTCGACTTAAGTTAAAATCACGTAGAGTGAGATATCCCTGAAACATATCCAGCTCGTTTTTGATTACGTTTAGAGTCTCTAATTACTTATGCTGGGACTGCAAATCAAACTGAATTCCGTAAGATCGGTACTCTCATACGTTGTGTACAGCCATCTTTGTTACGTAGTACGTTGCAATCACATCTGTCTTTTTCGAAATGACTGCTTCCGCAGACGTCAGTATACTTATGTAATCGTCACGGTGAACATCTAGTAATTATCCGCTCTCCTGTTCCGGCGCAAACGTTTCTTCGTAGCGCGCCCGATCTTCTACTCAGGAAACCGTGCGAAGTGCACTTTAGTCTCTTACTGCTGTTCCTCGCTACGTCTAAGTGCCTTGCGCTCTGTTATGAAACGAAATGCGTTGGCAGCTCTGCCGCTCCACCTCAGTCAGCTTTTTTAGAATTGTTATTTTAACTGATAAGGATGCTACGCAATGATTACCTTACACTCGACGTAACAGCTGCTGCGAAGAGTTTGATGTGCACTTTCCAATAGCTTTGTAAAGAAAACACTGCTAAGGGAGTTCACTGGCCGCTGCCTCCCGAGAGGCGACTGCAGCAGTTTGAAAACAAGTGGACGGAGAAAGACATTTCCCCTGAGTTAAAGATGATAAACTACATCACCATGCTCTCATTATTTAATTGTTTATGAAATGAAAAAAATCCTTACAATTTGTCGGTGAGAGATAAAGGTGGAGAGACACACATGCCAGCTAATGAAGTTTTTCTTTTTAGTACATGGAGTTCTAAGACACTGATGTGGAAAGCCTAAAAACGAAAGTAACTTTCGCGTGACGTGCCACTGCCAAGTAACCTAGCTCCATGAAACTTGGAGCATACATACACAACTGGCCATTACAATTGTTACACCACGAAGATGACGTGCTACAGACGCGAAATTTATCCAACAGGAAGAAGATGCTGTGATATGCAAATGATTAGCTTTTCAGAGCATTCACACAAGGTAGGCGCTGACAACGTGCTGACATGAGGAAAGTTTCCAACCGATTTCTCGTACACAAACAGCAGTTAACCGGCGTTGCGTGGTGAAACGTTATTGTGATGCCTCGTGTAAGGAGGAGAAATGAGTACCATCAAGTTTCCGACATTGATAAAGGTCGAATTGTAGCCTATCGCGATTGCGATTTATAGTATCGCGTCATTGCTGCTCGCGTTGGTCGAGATCCAATGACTGTTGGCAGAATATGGAATCGGTTCAGGAGAGTAATACGGAACGCCGTGCTGGATTCCAACGGCCTCGTATCACTAGCAGTCGAGATGTCAGGCATCTTATCCGCGTGGCTGTAACGGATCGTGCAGCCACGTCTCGATACCTGGATCAACAGATGGGGACGTTTGCATGACAACAACCATCTGCACGAACAGTTCGACGACGTTTGCAGCAGCATGGACTATCAGCTTGGAGACCATGGCTGCGGTTACCCTTGACGCTGCATCAGACAGCAGCGCCTACGATAGTGTGCTCGACGACGAACCTGGGTGCACGAATGGCAAAACGTCATTTTTTTCTGATGACTCCAGGTTCTGTTTACAGCATCATGATGGCTGCATCCGTGTTTGGTGACATCGCAGTGAACGCACATTGGGAGCGTATATTCGTCATCGCCATATTGACGTATCACCCGGCTTGGTGGTATGAGATGCCATTGGTTACACGTCTCGGTCACCTCTTGTTCGCCTTGACGGCACTTTGAACAGTGGACGTTACATTTCAGATGTGTTACGACCGTGGCTCTATCCTTCATTCGATCCCTGAGAAACCCTACATTTCAGCAGGATAATGCAAGACCGGATGTTGCGGGTCCTGTACGGGCCTTTCTGGATACAGAAAATGTTCGACTGCTGCCCTGGTCAGCACATTCTCCAGATCTCTCACCAACTGAAAACGTCTGGTCAATGGTGGTCGAGGAACTGGGTCGTCACAATACGCCAGTCACTTCTCTTGATGAACTGTGGTATCCTGTTGAAGCTGCATGGGCAGCTGTACCTGTACACGTCATCCATGCTCTGTTTGACTCAATACCCAAGCGTATCAAGACCGTTATTACTCCCAGAGGCGGTTGTTCTGTGTGCTGATTTCTCAGGATCTATGCACCCAAATTGCGTGAAAATGTAATCACATGTCGGTTCTAGTATAATATATTTGTCCAGTGAATACCCGTTTATCTTCTGCATTTCTTCTTGGTGTAGCAATTTTAATAGCCAGTAGCGTAGAACGAATTGCTGCAGAATAGCAGAGAAGGTAACTGAAATAAATAATACAATAATACTTTTATTTTGAAGACAAAAATTGCTTTGAAGTCACCGCGAATTATATTAGTCCCCTGGACATTACAAAATCCGCGACAAGGTTCTTAATAGGGACTGTGACACGGACAGACGGTAGTGCATGTTCTACAGCGTGCTCCCATGCTCGCCACAACATTGGTAAAGGGCTCTTGTGGTATGGCGTTCATTTCTTCCACACAGCTCTGGAAAGATACTGAATGGTCGTCTCCCCAGTGCATCACATTCCCGCCGACTGGATTTTCGTGGTAACGGGAAGGTCACTCCATTCACCGAATATGCTCTCGTTCTAAGAGCTCCTGCATTACGCTGTTCGATGTGATCCCGCATTAAATGGTTCAAATGGCTCTTTGCACTATGGGACCTAACTTATGAGGTCGTCAGCCCCATAGACCTTAGAACTACTTAAACCTAACTAACCTAAGGACATCACACACATCCACGCCCGAAGCAGGATTCGAACCTGCGACTGTAGCGCTCACGCGATTCCAGACTGTAGCGCCTAGAACCGCTCTGCCACCCCAACCGGTGGTCGCGCATTATCGTCCACAATAATGAAGTCAGGGCCGAAACCACCCCTGAAAAAACGCTCAAAGGGAAGTTGTGTGACAATAACGTTGACTGATGAGTGTATCGTGTTCAAAGCTCTAGAGATCAGTACGTTTACGAAACTGTTTGCCTCCCAACATCATAACACGTGGACCACCAAAGCGATCACGTTCTACATTGTTGCTCGGTGGACTTCGTACCTCCATATGGCAAGAGCTGAAAATACGTTCTCCATCCAGTGACATTTTCGAACATGATCGTTTTGATGTTCCATGGGTTATGGTGGCGAGAGAGGCATGTAGCATAGGCATATTGAATTCCAAAATTCTGAACACCATACATTCAGCTGTCAACGTTACTGTCACAACGTACTCCATCCTCACGTGCCCAGGGGTGCATTCGCCCCTGAATTTATTTTCGTGGAAGCCATTGCGCTACCTGAGCAGGTGGGGGAGCTGTTGGAACTAGAGAATATTCGGTGAGTCTCTGGTCTGCCCGTTCCTTCGACTTAAATCCCACTGAGAACGAGTTGGATAATTTGGCAAGACTCACTGCAGCACTTTCAAATGCACCAACGATCATTCATCAGTTGTCAGCCCCAGTGATGGAAGAATGGAACGCACTACCACAATAATTCCTCACAAAGCGCTGGGGCACGTTGCAGAGCTTGCATTGCTGTCCGTGGGGATCACACACCCTATTGAGAACCATGTTGCGAGTTTTGTATTGATTATTGAACTATAATTAATCGCAGTAACGTCAGTCTAATTATTGTCTTTGAATAAAAGTGTCATTTCTGTTCCTATTATTGCACACTTCTTTCAGTTATCTTCTGTATTATTTTGTAACAGTTCCTTCTATGTACGGTCCAAATTTTTATCGAGCTGTGAAACTTGCCAGTGAAAAATCACGCGAAAATACTTTCGCCCTTAAGTTTTTCCTTTATTTTACTACGTTTTAGTAGCCTTTAATTTGTGTGCTGTCCACAAGCGTAACGTCTAGATTAGAGATATATTTATTAATAATATTTCGACTCCACTCATAATGTTTTTACTTTCCAATTATTATTCAATGGCTTTCGAAGCAACTATCACATTTTCTGTGTAGATAATATGAGCCTTACATCTGCTTCAGTTTTTCGCCTAACTGTAATAGAACGACACTGTTTATAGGTCAAATTAGAAAACTGAAGCACAGAATTTCGTATTCTTTACGTTTACATAGACTGATTAAATAAAATAAAATTAAAATTCAAAAATTCGTCAGAGGCGTGACAATCAACAGTTTTAGTTTTACATTCTTACACTTCCACCACTAGATTTGATACGCTCATTAACATACAGGGTGACTCAAAATAATCGTCACAATTGACTGTTTCTACTGCTATGCGTGTAATTTATACTAGCTGATAATGTAAGGTAGTAGTAATTTCATATTATTCTCGTTATGCATACAAATGACATGGAAATGCCTGCAAAGAGACCACAATACGTATGAACTGTGTGGGAGCTAGTAGGAGGGACGGAGGAGGACGAGGAAGGAGGAGAGAGATAGAGACAGATTGGCGGACAGACGGAGACCAGGTTATGTGCAATGACTTTTGAGGCAGATGTATTAAGAGAGAGCAATTTGTTGTATTCACCATCTGCCTGTTCATTCAGCATCTTAGTGGCTGGGAAATTTTATTATTTTCAAGTTCATTTTTCTGAGACGCTACATAAATCTTCATGATGACTGAGCCTGCAAATCCAGATGACGAACCAGAGCCGTAAGAACAGCAGCACCAAATGAGAAATGACAGTAGGTTTAGAAAGTAAATTACAGAGAGATATAGTCCTCACATCTCTAGACAGCCATCTTAATTTAGGTACTATTGCTTCCTTTATGTGAATAGCCTGCTGATTCTTTAAACAGTACCACGGACAGTTCCTTCTGCAACTGTGGGTCCTCCGTGCCTAATTAACTCAACGTCGCCGGGGCGTTACCTATAAATATTGTTCTCTTACTTCGCAAAAGAAAGTACGGGAAACGACGTAAAATTCAAATTCAGAAGGCTCTCCGCGCTAATTGTTGCATCTCGCAATTCAATCTAATCGCCCGTGTCGGCAATGCAGTTGTCGATTTACGGGTTAAACTTGTTAGGCAATAACACGGAAAAATGTTACCCAAGTGCACCCCATCCCCATACTCCAAAACACACATACACACACACACACACAAACAAATATCTGAATTGTTGAACAACCGATTTATTTATTCGCATATAGAGACGCGAAATACACTTCACATTAACGTGCAAATCTTTTCTATACATTAGCCCACGAATAACACAGGAGGGAAATGAACTTTAGGCATTTAGGGAATGATTTGGCTGACGAAATTCTTTTCCAGTATCTCATATTCCTCCGGAATTTCCTGTAGCATACAGCGAAGGCTTTTCTTGGTCTCATTTTCGATGGTAATTTTATCTGTAATACTGCGTGGTTCTCATCGATTTCCAAATTTTATGCGCCGAGACGAACTCATTAATTTCAACTTGGGCGCGCAAAAACAAATTAACCGAGACCGCTAGGTCGCAGAGATTTATGAGGTCGCTGCGCTGCGAGATGAAATTCAAATATCCCTGCCTGAAAATTAAATCTTCGTGTTTGATCAAATACTTTAGATGATAATCTTAGACTAACTTTCCGATTCGCTACGACTGATTCTCGTTCCAACAAAATGACGTAAAGTATCTGGAAGAGAGAAACTTCACAGTAGGGTAGATGTATGTACCATTTCTCTCGCTGAACTCTTGCACATTAAATACCTTTTGGTGCGTCAAAGAGGACTGTGACCTGTACTCGCTTCGGCGGTACGTCTACTGGCGTTGGGGCGGTGCAGGATGGATTAGCGTCGCCCGTGCGCGAGGATGACACGCTGGATCTTGAGGCGTTCCATATTTTTTTTAAATTGCAAAGAAAAAAGAAGAAAATGGGTTTGTCGTTAGGGTTGCTGACTCTCAATCACGAATGTCGCCTGTCGATTGCGTTATTTTCGTCATCATCGACACGCAAGTCACAGAAGTGGCATCGAATAAGAATACTCGCACCAGGCGACCAAACAACCCAGAAGGGGACTCCCAGAAAAAAAAAAGAAGCTGTATTCACGCTTCATTATTTTACATGCAGACGACCAGCCAAAACCTGCTCACCGAACAGCCGCCAACAAATTTTCGTAGCCTCTTAGGGCACTTGCATAAACACAACTGTTTGCTTTATTTTTTAGCTATGACTTTTCGACTACTCCAAAACGTCTTTTGATGAGAAAAATAGAACGACATAATTGTTTATTATTTCGGGGGAAGAATTATGGTGTAAAATCGCTATTGAAATAGGAATTTTACAAGAATTCGTGACGTCTGTAGTAGGATAGGCGAATGCAAACCACGCACGAAACGTAAGTGATTTATTCAACAGTACTGCTTCAGCGTTTGAAGTCTATCAACTAGACCTAAGTGCACGATTGAACGGTCACTGTTTATGTCTGCTTTCCACCGACATCGCTTAACCAGTTGTGACATTGGAGCATTATATGTGAACTGATAAACTGAGGAATTTTCTCAAAATACTATGCCAAGGAAGAGTATTCAAACTGTTGTGCAACATAGTGAGCCTTTTCATGTATAACACCGTGATTAACTTCATTGTTAACGTGCAAAATAAATGAGCTAAACTTTATTCATGTTGAACAATTGTGTTACAATATCCATTTTTTAGTCTCAGGTAGAAATGGATCTGCCAAAGCAGGGTTACGGAGCACAGCCTTCCGAAATACCGTCACAAAAGAAGACGAAGTAAATATTCCAGAATTCGCATCAAGAACCGCTGCCAACATGAGCAACGTAGAACTACATATACTCGCAGTGGTAAGGCAACTTGAATTACTTAGTGAAAGCAAGTCTTCTGGTCCGGGCAATCCCGTAAATATGCACTACAGTATGGGATACAGCAACACACCAACCACATTCAAATACTCTACTAACAATATCTAACATGAAAAGTACTACTACTAAGTTTCTAATGACTATGAGTTGTGTACGTTACAATATATTATGAAATCCGGAATGAGATATTCACTCTGCAGCGGAGTGTGCACCGATATGAAACTTCCTGGCAGATTAAAACTGTGTGCTCGACCGAGACTCTAACTCGGGACCTTTGCCTTTCGCGGGCAAGTGCTCTACAATCTTTTTTTTATTTTTTATCTCATTTTGTACTATTTTGTTCGTTGTATATGATCGGGGCGGACGCCCGTTCAGGTTGTTCGTTGAACCGTCACTCAGGTATTTATTTTTATTATTATTATTACAGAGAGTAGCTAAACCCTCTGACCGAACACGCTGAACTACCGTAGCGGCAACCATCTGAGCTACCGAAGCACGACTCACGCCCGGTGCTCACAGCACGAGATACTGGCAGAAGTAAAGCTGTGAGCACCGGGCGTGAGTCGTGCTTCGGTAGATCAGCTGGTAGAGCACTTGCCCGAGAAAGGCAAAGGTCTCGAGTTCGAGTCTCGGTCGAGCACACAGTTTTAATTTGCCAGGAAGTTTCATCTTATGAAATATTTCTTCCTGGCTCTACGGAATAACTCTCATTCTTTTGTCAGTCAACACCCTTTTCAAGGCTGAAAAGGTTCTTCCCGCTTCACATGGCTACAGGTAGAACAACTTCAGTGCACAAACGTCAAGATGACAATAATTGAAATTTTCTGTAATTTCAATGGTGGGTGTCGCGAATAAAGTGGAATCCCAAATCCCTGGCTAACACATTACCGCTGTAACAAGAACTGGGTCTGCAACTGATTTGGTCGCTGCTCCTTGTTAACAGATTCGTATATTTCCGCAGGAGACACAAAAGGGAGTCCTGAAACAGGAACTCTTCGCAGACTGATGTTGATATTCATTTTTTCCGCAGCACTTCCAATACCCGTGTCATTTGCCACACAGTCACCTGCCGACTGAACATTTTTTTACTATTTTTTAATACGCTTAGGTGTCTAGATCGGTTGCGTAACATGGAATCGCTTTCTATAATCTATTTACAATTCAGGCTTATGAGTGTGACACAGTAATCTGAAAATAGTGCCAAGGACACCGGCAGATGTTGTACACTACTGGCTATTAAAACTTCTAAGGTAGGAAGACGGGCCGGTCGGAGTGGCCGAGTGGTTCTAGGCGCTACAATCTGGAGCCGCACGACCGCTACGGTCGCAGTTTCGAATCCTGCCTCGGGCATGGGTGTGTGTGATGTCGTTAGGTTAGTTAGGTTTAAGTAGTTCTAAGTTCTAGGGGACTGATGACCTCATATGTTAAGTCCCATAGTGCACAGAGCCATTTGAACCATTTTTGAAAAACCAGAACTGGAAGGCCAGTCGGAGAGCGCTGTGTTTCACCCGCATGCATGTAAATCCACTGATTTTTGCTAACCGTCTATAGTACTGCCGCTTCTTTGAAAATTTGCCTGCTTACGTGTGAAAAATATTTCCTCTGAAAATCATATTCATTTCCGACGATTTTACTTGTTTGAGAAATTATGTTTAGAGTTTTTTTTTCGTAGTGATGTCTTAAATATGAAATGTATGAAGTGAAATGTGAAGCTTCTAGAATAGTTTCCACCAGGAATGTTGAATGTTAGCGCAGTGGTAAAAACAAAACCTATATCATGAATGCTATCTAATGGGCGCCAGGTAAATTACATGAAATGCAATTATTCAAATAGAGTGTAAACGCACAAATGGAAAATTGGGATTTTTTCTAGTAATGTTTGAAACTATACTCACACATACATATCTGCTATACTTTGATGCATTTGTTGCATCAGACATCTTTTACATTTTGATTGGGATAGTGGTTAAAAGATTATTCTCTTGTGAAATGTAGGCTTTAGACACGTAAAATGGACCTCCTGAAGTTGCTTAAACTGGGTCCTTCGCTTTTTCGCGTTTTAAGTCTTCCCGTATTAGTGCACAATCTTATTTCCTTAGAATTCTCTTTAGATTCCAAGATGGTAATAGGGAAGGTTGATCAGAGAAAGTGGAATCTGTCTAAAACGATTAAAGCTATTGACGTAGTTCAGAAACAGGTGAGTTGTAAGAAGGCCAGTGAACAGTTTATTACTCCAGAAACACTTCTTATGAGGGTATCCAACATGAAGTACAGTTCACCTGAGGAAGCAGCTAAAACAAAACGAGAAAAACGTGCAGTTTCACGGAAAGATCTTCAAGAAGAGCATGTTTAGTGTTGTCGTGCTGTGGAAGCTTCTTCCTTCATGCTTACTCGCAATCACTTGTGAAGAATAACTATACAACTAGCAGAGAGAAATAACATTTAACACCCTTTCAAAGACAAAATTACTGGAAAAAATGGGGAAGGTGGTGGAGGGGGGGGCAGGTGGGGAGGTAGTTCCAAAACGACACAAAACCAGGCTGTCAGGCCTCTCGAGCTCAGTAAAGAAAACACTCAGGAATTCTATAACTGCCTGGAAGATGTCATATTATACCTACTTTGAAACTAGATTATGTTTTCTCTGATTTAATACCTTATTATAATTTTGTTCAGTTTTATCTCCACTATTGGTATGTGGGATCCGATTTTCGCAGCAATTTTTGGAATCCGCTAAGTGTAAAGTTATTTTTAAAAAAATTCAGAGTAACTTCTCCTTTACTTCCTATTATTAAAATGTAATTTGTACATAACATTATCATTTAAATATTACATGTTTTAATACACACTTTTACGAGTAACTATTTTATATGCTTTTAAAATAAAAAACGAAATGGGAGATCGCTTTTAGGCAATTTCCTCTCTGAACGTCATTGCTGCTCGTTCACTCTCAGTAATTTAAGCTGTAGTGTTAGGTTGCTGCCCATAGTTGAAAATAATACGTTGGCATAGATAGTGTGGGGGGGGGGTGGATGGGGGGGGGGGGCGGGAGGGTGGTCGTTTGCATCTGTTGACGTGCCTATTCACAAAACACTACCCGGTTATGAAACTCGGCACCATGACGTTCTTGGTGCAATGACGCGTTATTTGGATGATAGCTTTGCTGATGCAGTATTGTGACAACATTTCCTACAGACATGTCAGAATCGCGGTATAACTGCCGTGTGCTTATACATGCCGAATCCCTTAATACCCTGTTCTATATGTCGGAGGAATACAATGTTGCGAATGTGGTTTCCAAATAGATTTTATGAAATACTGGCCTTCCTGTCCTCGCCGCATGGAAGTGCGGTCCCACGATAGATCGGATATTCAAGGGCCATTGAGTAGCATATCGTAAATTATGGTTGTGTACCCATTTCTAATCGTCCGATTACAGCGCCATTTGTAGCGAAACGAAGAAAATGCTTCAGACAAAACATATGTAGATTTTGACGTAGAATCGTAATCTCGAATAAAAAAACAGGCGTTGTCATCAAAGATTTCAAAGTTGTCGCCTGCCACCCACGCACGAGATGAGGTGGCGGCCTAGTGTAGTATCGTTGGATGTCCTCCTCCCAGACAAACAGATTGAAATTATAAGCTTTTTATATCTTTTTGTGATCCGATGTGTAGCTTTTGAGGTATTTCAGGGTCTTTAGTTAAGATGAACATCCTGTGTATTTGTTTGCTGTGGGAACTAATGTATAGCCCTTCAGTTTAGTTCCATGGTAATGTTATACTGTTCAGTGGGTGATCGTCCGTTTTCCTGTCTCCCGTTTCATTACTTTCCGTACAGCCTTAATTCTATTGTCAGAATTACTGATTTCTGACATTATGTGCATGTTCCTTGATTTCTTAATAACTTTTCTTCATAATTTTTATTATTTTATGCAGTATTCAGTTACTGCAGGATCTCTACTTATTCTTGCCAACAAATAATGATAGAAATTTATCATGGAAAAGATTAAATTTTATGTTATTATTTGGTTCATTACGAATTACGTTCCTCTTCATCTCTAGTACACAATTTTAAAAACAGTTGTCTTGGAATTTTTAATTATTCAAAGTGATTTTCACTGACGGGTACCAGTACTGTAAGACACTGTCTTATTTATCCTAAGCAACCGTGCACCATGACCAAAGAGAGATTTCGTTACTGGGTAATCAGTCATTTTCTTGCTTTGAGCTTGACTGAAGAAAACGAGCCAGCCGTTGTGGCCGAGCGGTTCTAGGCGATTCAGTCTGGTTCAAAATGGTTCAAATGGCTCTGAGCACTATGGGACTGAACGTCTGAGGTTATGTCCCCTAGAACTTTGAAATTAGAACCTAAACCTAACTAACTTAAAGACATCACACACATCCATACCCTAGGCACGATTCGAACCTGCGACCGTAGCGATCGCGGATCTCCAGACTGAAGCGCCTAGAAGCGCTCGGCCACCCCTTCCGGCGATTCAGTCTGGAACCGCTCCGCTGCTACGGTCGCAAGTTCCAATGCTGTCTCGGGCGTGGATGTGTGTGATGTCCTTAGGTTATTTCGGTTTAAGTAGTTCTAATTCTAGCGGACTGATGACCTCAGATGTTAATTCCCATCGTGCTTAGAGCCATTTGAACCATTTTGAACCAGACTGAATCGCCTAGAACCGCTCGGCCACAACGGCTGGCTCGTTTTCTTCAGTCAAGCTCAAAGCAAGAAAATGACTGACTACCCACTTACCATTTGAAGAAACGGTTATCAGTTAACCCTATGCTTATGCGGCGACTCAGATAGGCACAGAATGTCTATCTTTTCACACCTCTCTCAGGTTTCTTAAGAGACAAGAAGCTCTTCTACCTTACTACTCAATCCTCTAATATTATGGTGAAATAAGCTAAGTTTACTCTTCTGAGCATTTTTCGGCTTCTGTGTGTGCAGTTGCTACTCCTATTTCATCAAGATCAGCCCTGACGCTGCAGTTACTGTTCCCTGCTCCGTCTACTACGATGACCTGATACTTTTTGACAAAATCTTTGCTAAAACTACCTACGTCCTGTGTCACCTGGCTAAGGCTAGCGCTTGACTTTACAATATCTGTGGCCTGGTACATTGTTCCTAATTTGTCCTGTACCATGTGTCATATACCCCTTCCATGGTTACCACTTAGCAGCAAGAATCTTTTCTTCCTACCCTCTTTTCGTTCTGACCTACACTTAGTTGCTTTGCTAAAACTCTGATACACTCAACTGTGACCTACAGCTGGTTGAAGCTCTTCCTCTTCTACTTGGGGAGAAAAAGTGAAATATATTCGATAATGTAAGCTCACATGTAGATGAAGAAGTTGAAGAGCGGTTCTCCTTTCGCTCACGGCTCGCTATCTATACCCAGTTCGCGCTTCAACATATCTGTTTCTATTTGCCGTGTTCTAATTCAGTCATAAGGGCACAAATGTTCCTATCCTGTTCAGAGGTTATCTTTCCTTTTTTTTTGCAGAGCTTACAGCTCGATGGGAGACCCTCGTTAAATTTCCCAGACAGTTCTCCACTGCCGTCACCCGTCATCAACAAATACCCAAAATAACTGTCCTAATGCAGCATACAATCTTACCACGCCTCGCAACACAGATTAAACGCTTAAAAATAGAATTAAATCATTTAACGCACTTTACACGACACAAATTTTCGTTACTTACGAGCTGCAAAAATTAGGCCTCCAGGTTTGCGCTTCAGATGTATGACATTACTTTTTCGCTTACAACAAGAACTCAGTGTCTGTTAGTTAACTTATTCACAGAAGAATGTAATTTTTAATGTAACTTTAGTGAACGCAAACGGTGTGTAAACAAACCACTCGTGCAAAAGATTCTAAATCAAACAGCTTACGATTTACGCTACTTTCCGAAAATATGAAATTAATAATGAATGGATACGCTTTACTTAAATTGCTGAACGAAACACAGAACGATTAAAAGGGATTTTCTTAGCTTACCTCGCCAAAACATAATCGAAAATACGACAACAACCCTACATTACGGTCTTTTCGAATTTTCTACAAAAATACGTAAAGAAAGGTGAAACCCACAGTAGTAAGCTTAAAAAAAACACGCTAATATATGCATGAAATGAGTAACTCGTACTAAACTAAGTATTATTACGGTATAAACAACTAATCTTTACGGTTACGCAAAAATTGCACCACCTGGCGCAGGGCTGCCAAGTGCACTGAACGTATTAATAAAAGCAAAGACTTTGAAATTCGATTACAGATAACATTTCTGTGGTCGTTAACTCTACGTGTTACATCAGTTTCGTTTACAGGTACTAGGTGACAATTACTGAACTTCGTGAAATAAAATCGTAGTAACTTCTGAACGGTTTTTACGTTAGGACGTTAAAACTGCACCGTTGGCCACTATGAATAGTGGAAAATCTTATACGCATGTATGGTTTGGTTTAGCGATGAAACTCACTTTCATTTGGATGGGTTCGTCCATCAGCAAAACTGGCGCATTTGAGGAACTGAGAATCCGCATTTCGCGATCGAGAAGTATTTTCGCCGTCAACGGGTGACTGTGCGGTGCACAGTGTCCAGTCACGGAATAATCGCTGCGATATTTATTGATGACACGGTGACTACCGAACGGTAAGTGAAGTTTTGGAAGATGATTTCATCTCCATTATCCAAAGTGACCCTCATTTCGACAAGATATGGTTCATGTCAGTTGGAGCTCGACCCCATCGAAGCAGGAGAGTGTTTGATATCCTGGAGGAGCAGTTTGGGGACCGCATTCTGGTTCTGGGATACCCATAGACCACTGGCATGGGGCTTGATTGACCACCATATTCTCTGGATCTGAACACTTAATCTTCCTTTTTGTGGGGCTACATTAAAGACAAGGTATACAGCAATAGCCTCAAAACCATTTCTGAGCTGAAAACAGCCTTTCAGGAAGTCATCGACAGCATCGATGTTCCGACACTTCAGTGGATCATGGAGAATTTTATTTATTCGTCTGCGCCATATCAGCGTCAATGAAGGGCACGCATATCTAACATACCATAACATAATCCGAATATCTCTAGTCACGTTTACATGCTAAGTAATGTGTGTGCACGTCAGCATCAGAACAATGCCCAAAACCAACTTTGATTGAATTAATATAGGGAAAGACTCAATCTGACTCTTCGATGTTACTAATTTTGTTTATTAGTTGTTTATATCATTTCTTTTTTTTGGGGGCCACGCGAAACCTCATCCTGAAGAGCACCGGGGCAATGCCCAAGTTGCCCTAATTTAGCTACACTCCTAAAAGCTACCCTGTGCACCCGACGTAAAATTTCCTTATCACTGACAGCTGTGAAGGCAGAGGTGGGGAGAGGTCTCACGAGACCTGTAGCTGCAGCAGCCTCGCGCTACTACCTCTCCCTCATCCAAGCACTACAACACTTGTCCCACTTGCATTATGATTCAGTCAGCTTCAGCATTGAGAATTTGTTTTCTCTCATTTCTTACAGATATGGAGTTAATATTTTACCTTTAATTACTATTGTTTGTTGTCTGACGTTGGAGAATATCAGAAGCAAATTTGTAAAATGTTGCAATCAGTTGAAAAATTCGATGTCGCTCTCTTCACGAGGCGTTTGCCATATGAGGTTAGTCGAGAGACACGATTTGCTCGTTAAGTGTTTACGCCGTCAGCAATTGTTCTCCATAATCCTCCCAACCGCTCTGTTTTTGTTGACAAGACGTCTACCGTGACAAAGCCAAAGCAGGAGATGATTGATTGGTTTCACAATCACAACATTGACGTACTGAGTTACCTTAAAAATGGTGTAACTTACGCAACTAAAAATAATATCTCTACATAAACTCCAAAGTCGATGAACTGGCAGAAACGCACAGGTATACAGCCTTGTCCATCCAAACGCACTTCTCCGCCCACACCAGTTCTGAAGTTGTCACCCGTTAGTAGTGCCGACTGTCCATTTGATCACGGATTATGACTCAGACCTGCAAGAGTTCGGACATGTGCGCATCCGCACAGAAACTACCGTGAGTGTCTGTGTCCATAGATATTACTATGTATGTAGATGGCCGTTGTCATATGTATACGGTCACTGTAACACAAAATGGTTCCTGTCGGACATGTCCGACAGAGCAGACACCACGCCCATATACAATGAAGCACCAAAGCATGGGACTGTTCAAGCTGGTAAAGATTCTGCATTGGTGTAGGGCGTGAGCAGCAGGCGTGATATGGGACCCCTGTTATGTCTAGATACGACTCTGACAGGCGACACGTACGTAAGAATCCTGTCTGATTACCTACATCCATTTATATCCATTGTGCATTCCGACGCACTTGGGAAATTCCAGCAGGACAATCCGATGCCCCACACATTAAGAATTGTTACAGAGTGGCTCCAGGAACACTCGTCTGACTTTAAACACTTCCACTGGCCACCGTACTTCCCAGACATTAACGTTATTGAGCATATGTGGAATGCCTTGCAGCGTGTTGTTCAGAAGATTTCTCCACCCCTCGTACTCTTACAGATTTATGGACAGCCCTGTAGGATTCATGGTGTCAAATCCCTCCAGCGATACTTCAGACATTAGTTGAATCCAGGCCACGTCTTATTGAAGCACTTCTGCGTGCTCGCGGGCACCCTACACGATATTAGGCAGGTGTACCAGTTTCTTTGGCTCCTCACTGTGTAATAATGCCTACGAGCACAGTCAGCTAACGGTAGCTTCGGTCAGATGAGAAGCTCGTCCGAATGGCGGTTAGGTTGACCACGTAAACCGGGAAATCCGAGTTCGAAGCACGATCCAGCACAATTTTTCGCCTGTCACCGGTTAACTTATTTTAATGCCGAATTGTTTCTCTTAAAATCAACAAAATTGATATTGGCCCAAATTTAACGTAGCTTTGCCATCAACCTGCCTGTAGATCAGAGTTGACCAACCTGCGGACCCCGGGGTGCTAATTTTTGTCCCGTGGCCCTTTTCTTACAAAGAAAAATTTAACTGCCATATCACATTATATCCGCAAAATAGCATTCCATCAAGCTTCTTTCATATCATATCCAATTATAGTTAGATTTTTGACTATATTCCTGTTTGAAAAAAATCGCTCTGTAGGATTTATTTTGAAAAGCCAGAGAGCCATCTTGAAGAAAATACATGTAACCAATATGTTATATATTATATTATTAAATGTAACCAACAATCAGCAGTAGTATGGATTGCGCAGACGCATACGTTTATTGCGCTGCGTCAGTGAGACGGGTGCCAGGCATAGCCAATAGGTCCCACATTTAATTTTACTGCAAACTCACAACACTATCGACTGTAAAGTTACGGCCATTCGCGAGTACATGTAGAGCACCTTCGATCGCGATAGATCTCTAATCACTTCAGGTAAGTAAAACCAGCTTTTATCTTTTTACAATTACTATATCATGCTTATCCTTAATTTTAGTAGATTTTCATTTATTTTATGTATTCCTTTATGGTGAGTAGGTACACCAGTCGACATTAGCAACAGTTTCAGCGTCGGTACCTTCCTTCAAATTTGGTTGTACAAAATAAATAAATACTTAATTGTAAAAATGAGTTTTACTCGTGATGGTTAAGGATTCAGCTTTAAAAAAGTTAAAAAGGGACCTGGTGCAACTTCATCCACCTGTCTTTCCCTCATACTTGCTGCAACTAACAATGTAATCGACTTGAAACGTAGAATAGTTTTAAGAAATAATCATAACAAAAGAAGTCGTAATGGTGGTCGAAATCGTAAAGTAAGGCTTCTAGGGTAAGAGAAGAATATATAATTTTTTATATTTATGATACATGACGTGCAGGACAAAAATATCAGTTTCCTAAACTAGTTGAGTACAACTCTCAAAAATTCAAGACAGAACAGATTATGTAGTTTCCCAAGTGCTTATAGTACTCAAATGAAAGATCTATAGCTCGACGAGCAGTATAGCGCTCTGGTGTAATGCAAACCTTCCATGTCGAGAGTCAGTGTTCGATTCCCAGATGATATAGGTACATTTTTAAATGTAGCTGCACGCTCTGCAAGCATTTCCGTGGAGAATAAAATACATAAAGATAGAAAAAAACAGTGCTCGAGACCGGTAATTGCTGGATTGCTGGTTCGAGTCTAGTTTGGGTCATTTCTTTTTCATAGCTTTTTTCCGTTCAGTTAGAATACCAAAGTCATGTAAATATTTGCTAATTAGTACATATTGTCAGTTTTACGAAAAATTGATGTCTTATTTATGATTAAATAACACACACAAAAATTCAGTTTTCATTCCAGGTATAACTCCCTAAAAAGCGGTCCTCTATACATATAAGTTAGTTTAAAGAAAAGAAAAACAATGCAGCCGGCCGCAGTGGCCGTGCGGTTCTTGGCGTTTCAGCCCAGAACCGCGCTGTTGATACAGTAGAATGTTCGAATCCTGCCTCGGGCATGGATGTGTGTGATGTCCTTAGGTTAGTTAGGTCTAAGTAGTTCTAAGTTATAGGGGACTGATAACCTCAGATGTTAAATCCCATAGTGCTTAGAGCCATTTGAACCATTTTTTTAAAAAAACATTGCAAATTTCTTTTGCATCTTCATGTGCCCCATGCTTCGTGGGAATGCCCGTGGAACATGAACCTTTGCTTAATAATTTACCACAACTGGGAATCGAGCCACTCAGCCCATCAAAACAATCAACATGCTTTATGGTGTCAAACAATTTCGGGGAACTTTAAAGTAGATTTTGTAGGGAACTTTTGAGAGTTGCAACGAACTACTTTAATATTATATATATATATATATAACTCCAATTACCGTGTGGATTCTTCGCCGTTTTCCGACTTATGGTAAACAAAAAAGTTTGTTTCAGTTCAAGATGTAATCTTGGTATGACGTCAGCTAATAATCAAATCGTACTTAAGAAAAAGAAGGATACAACGTAATTGAGAACTTCTTTTGTGAAATAAAAAACAAAACCCAAACGTATGATGTGCAATGAATCGGTCACGGTCCAAAAGAAAATAACATCAAACGGCATTACGAGACCAAACAAGCAGTCATTTTTGATAAGAATATGGGACAATTTCGACAAGACCAGGTAAACGACTTACAAAGAAAACTTTCTACGCAACAGCAAATATTTACAAGGGCAAATTCAGAGTCAACATGCTACGTGAAAGCGAGTTATGCAGTAGGTCTGATACTGACAAAAAATCAAAGCCATACTCACATGGAGAAATGATTAAGGAATGCTTAGAGACCGTCGTGGAAATTGTGTGTCCAGAAAAGATAAAAGATTTCTCAAAAAAAAGCTGGTCTCGTCAGACTATTACTAGACGTGTGGACGACATTTGAGGGCAAACTGTATATAATTTAAAAAATCACGCATCTGAGTTCATAATTTATTCTCTACCTTTGGATAAATGCAGAGATATGGCGGATACTGCCCAAGTCGCGATTTATGTCAGAAGTGTTGATGCCCACTTTTATAAAACAGAAAAATTAGCGGCATTGTATCTACTTAAGAATACCATGAAATCACGAGATTTGTTGGAATCTGCTATACCGACATTAAGTCACTTCTCGTGAAAACTTAACAACCTATCGGGGCTAACAACGGATAGTGCTCGAGCAATAGCTGGGAAACACGAAGGTTTAGTTCATTTAGTTCAGTTCCTTGAAAACGAGACCCGCGAAAGAAACTAATTAGATGTTAAACTTTAATTGCATTAACCATCAAGAGGATTTATGTGCCACGTCCCTCAAAATGAACCATACCATGAAGGTAGTGGTCAAAACAGTGAACTTTAGTGAGTCGAAAGCACTGCATCACCGTCACTTCCAAGAATTTTTGAAGTTTTTGCATTTAGAGCATGATAACATTTCGTATTATACAGGGTGTTCGAAAAAAATATACTTGTTACAAATGATATTTTGTCCAAACTATTGATCGCTGCGCCTCGGCTCGGCTATTGGAGAAACGAATACATAGTCTAGTTTATATTAATAGCCGCTAGATATCAGTTGTCTTCTGTTTTGTTTGGTAACCGTCATGTGTTTAAAATGGCTTCTCCGCAGCAGAAATTATTTTGTGTTCTCGAGTTTGCGAAGTGCAATTCCGTGATTTCAGTGCAAAGACGTTTCAGGTTGAAGTACCAAATTGATCCTCCTAACGGTGGAACATTCGCAGATGGTGTCGACAGTTTATAGATACAGGAAGTGTATGTAAAGGAAAGAATCCTGGCCGCCCTCGTGTTCCTGAAGAAAATGTTGCACGAATTCAAACTGCTTTCCAACTTAGTCCTTCAAAATCAACTCGTCATGCCAGTCGGGAGCTGCAACTGCCTACAACAACAATTTGGCGTTTTTTGAGACGTTGGTTGGTTATGAAGCCGTACAAGCTACAGCTGTTACAAGCTCTGCGTCCTGATGACAAACGTAAACGTGTAGCATTTTATAACGAGATTCTTGATGCTATTGACAATGATAACGCTTTCGCACAACGCATCGCATCCAGTGATGAAGCGACTTCCCATGTTATAGTGATCGGGTAAACAAACAGAATGTTCGAATTTGGGACCTATAAAACCCACACGCAGCCACTGAACATGTACGAGATTCGCTCAAAGTCAATGTATTCTGTGCGAAATTCTGATCATCTGCAAAGGGCCCAGTCTTCTTTGATGAAAACGCGGTGAACGGTCAGTAGTATCTCACTGTATTACAAAACTGGTTGTTTCCGAGGCTGCACGAAGACAACTTCATTTTTCAAGCAGACGGGGCACCCTCTCACTGGAGTCGTGAAGTGCGTGAAGATCTGAATGAAACTGTCCCGAATCGTTGGATTGGTCGTTAAGGAGCTGGCGACTTAGCATGTCTCAGCTGGGCCCCACGAGCACCGGATTTGACACCTTCTGACTTCTTCCTGTGGGGTTTCGTTAAAGACAACGTTTATCTACCACCACTTCCCCTAAACCTGGGAGAGTTGAATAACCGTATCCGTACTGCCACATCAATGACGAAGGACATGCTTGCCCGAGTATGGGAGGAATTTGAGTATCGATGTGATATTGATCGTGTCGATGATGGAGGACATATTGAACATCTGTAATCTGAACTTGAGAGGATCAGAAATATGTGTGCAAAGTTTCATATTCGTATGTCTTAAAGTTTAATAAATAAATGCATTCGGAATACGTATATTCTTTTTGAAACACACTTTACAGTAATAAGACGGCTAAAATGCTGCAAAAATGTTGGAAAGAGTGTTTGATTTGAAGCAATAAATACGATCATTCCATGAAAGCAAGTCAAAGAAACTTCCAGAGATCAAAGATAAAGGCTGGCTTTACGACTTTGCATTCTTTGTCGATATAACCATCCACCTAAATAACGTTAACACTGGACTCCAACGAAAAGATAGCTAATTAATGTCATGCTAGATCTTATTTCCGCATTCCTAGTGAAATTGGGCTTTAGGAACAGTAGCTACGAACAAATAACTTCACACATTTTCCTACACTGTCAAAGCAATCAGACGTCACACAGGCGCAGCGATTAAATATGATTCTTTGATATATGACTAGAAATACAAATTCTAAAACCGATTTCAAGATTTTAAGAAACATCGTCTGCTTTTTTGTGTATTTGCTACCCCATTTTTCGTAAACATGAGTTCACTACTGGGATATTTGTAAATGGAATGCTGCGAAATGCAACGTCATGGACAGTTAAAAGAGAAATTTAATCAGATTGGCTTGGACGAGCTCTATAAAACATGTTTGAATAAGAAGAAATACCCAGTGTTTTAAAACAAGCTTTAAAAATTAATTCATTATATGGAAACACATGTGTGAACAATTTTGTAGTTTGATGATTTACATCAAATCACAAATAGAACACGGATTGGTGATGTTCATCTGGAAAACTACGTGTAGCAACAACTTCAGTTGACATCAACATCGTCTCAGTTAGTTCAGTCAAACAAAGCTGGGCATCCCATAACACTGCTTTTCTTTAAACTGTATACAAATATTATTTCTTCAGATTTGTTTCAATTTCTTTAAAAAATAAATTAATATTTCTTGCTTGTTTTGGTTCACAAAACAAAAATTGGTAATGCGGCCCGTGGGGAAATGCCCTCTCAAAAATTTGGCCCGCCTGCCGTAAAGTTTGGCAACCTCTGCTGTAGACAGTCTCTTTTTTAGATATGTTGCATCTTCTAAGTATTCTAAGTGTGATTTATCTTGTAACCGACATTCCGTCAGTTGCTGCGAAGTGTGACGTTTGTGACAGGAAAATCGCGAAACCCGTAGCACAGCTGAAAGGATAGGCCACAGGTACGCAGTCTGACTAGAAGTCGCTTATGAGGAACAGTGTGAGAAGACTTCTCGAAATATAGAAATACGGAATCAATCTGAGATTCTCTGTCGATTGCACTCATTGCTTCCTGTTAACAGAAAAGTAGTTGAAACTTCCTGGCAGATTAAAACTGTGTGTCCGACCGAGAATCGAACTCGGGAGCTTTGCCTTTCGGGTGCAAGTGCTCTACCATCTGAGCTACCGAAGCACGACTCGCGCCCGGTACTCACAGCTTTACTTCTGCCAGTATCTCGTGTCCTACCTTCCAAACTTTACAGAAGCTCTCCTGCGACCCATGCAGAACTAGTTTGGAAGGTAGGAGACGAGATCCTAGCAGAAGTAAAGCTGTGAGTACCGGGCGTGAGTCGTGCTTCGGTAGTTCAGATGGTAGAGCACTTGCCTGCGAAAGGCAAAGGTCCCGAGTTCGATTCTCGGTCGGACACACAGTTTTAATCTGCCAGGAAGTTTCATATCAGCGCACACTCCGCTGCAGAGTGAAAATCTCATTCCCTAAACTCCCCCATGCTGTGGCTAAGCCATGTCTCCGCAATATCCTTTCTTTCAGGAGTGCTAGTTCTGCATGGTTCGCAGGAGAGCTTCTGTAAAGTTTGGAAGATAGGAGACGAGATACTGGCAGAAGTAAAGCTGTGAGTACCGGGCGTGAGTCGTGCTTCGGTAGTTCAGATGGTAGAGCACTTGCCTGCGAAAGGCAAAGGTCCCGAGTTCGATTCTCGGTCGGACACACAGTTTTAATCTGCCAGGAAGTTTCAAATCAGCGCACACTCCGCTGCAGAGTGAAAATCTCATTCTGTAAACTCCCCCATGCTGTGGCTAAGCCATGTCTCCGCAATATCCTTTCTTTCAGGAGTGCTAGTTCTGCATGGTTCGCAGGAGAGCTTCTGTAAAGTTTGGAAGATAGGAGACGAGATACTGGCAGAAGTAAAGCTGTGAGTACCGGCCGTGAGTCGTGCTTCGGTAGCTTAGATGGTCTGCCGGCACGGTAGCTCAGCGTGTTCGGTCAGAGGGTTACCTGCCCTCTGTAATAAAAAAACTGAGTTAATCGAGCAACAACGAACATAAACACGTGTCTCGCGACGTCCGCACCGAGCAAATACAACGAACGAAAATGAATAAAATGAGTTTTTAAAAAAAAAAAGATGGTAGAGCACTTGCCCGCGAAAGGCAAAGCTCCCGAGTTCGATTCTCGGCCGGACGCACTGTTTTAATCTGCCAGGAAGTTTCATATCAGCGAATACTGCGCCGCAGAGTGAAATTCTCATTCCGGAAAAGTATTTGTGTTGCACACGAATGGTATTTGTTAACTCCATGCTTTTTTCGAGGTAATTCATAACATTCGAACGCAGTATATGTTCCAAAATTGTATTAGAAATCGACATCAGTGATTTGGGCCAATAATTCAGCGGGTTCTTCTTATTTCCTTTGTTTCAGCATTGGTGTCACCTGTGTAAGTTTCATGTTTAGGTACGGATCATTTGTCGAGCGGTTATGTATGATTCCTAAGTATGGAGCTATTGTATCAGCATACTCTGACAGGCACCTCACTGATATACAGTTTGCACCGGAGGCCTTGCCTTTTTTATTTGAGCTGCTTCGCTGTACCGAGGATATGTGCTTCTATGTTACTCAAAGTTGCAGTTGTTCTTGATTCGATTGCTGGAATATTTACTTCGTCTTCTGTGGTGAAAGGATTACAGACAACGGTGATTAATAACTCTGCTTTTGTGCCGTTGTACTCGGTAAAATTACCGTTGCTGCCGCGATTGAGTGTCTTGATACTGGTGTAGTTTACATACGACCAGAGTCTCTTTGCATTTTCTACCAGGTTTCAAGACAGTTTGTTATAGAAACTATTAACAGCATTCTAACTGAAGCCCGTTTTAAGTTTCGAATTGCAGTACAACATCGACAGTCTTGGAGATTTTGTTTACTATTGGAGACCAGTACTTTAATAAATATTTGCTATAAATCTGTCAACTGCTGTCGATACTATTACTTTGAATTCAAGCTACATCTGGTCTTTACTTAGTTTTGAAGAAGTGCAGACTGTGTCTTAGGAAGACGTCAAGCGAAATTTTATTTGGTTTTAAGCAACTGGTCGTAAACATTTTGCACATAATATCATGATTTGTTGCCGTGAATAAAAGTAAAACAAAACATCGTGCATTCCTTCCAGAACACATTGATTCAGTTTCACCTTCGTCCACTGACTAATTCGCAAATTTAAGCGAACTGAATGAAATGTACGATTATACAATCATATACAACTGCTGACTCGTAGAAAGATCCGTACACAAAGGCTGGAAAATTACACTAGTTACACTGATAACCAGTCTGCTGGATTACAGACTGATATCAGTAACTTGAATCAGCAGTAGTGTTTGGGGACATACACTGTGCTCGAATATTATGAATTACCTCAAAGCCAATGATTTATTTACAAATAGCACGAATTCAGAAACTATCGTTCTTGTGAAACAAAACTAGTTCTTTATTCTCACGTCGTAACGAGTGCTATCGACAGGGGATGTCAAATTGATAACATATTTTTAGATTTACAGAGGGCTTTTGACACCATACCTCACAGGCGACCTTTAATCAACCTGGGTGCCTATGGACTATCGCATCAGTAGTGAGACTGGATACCTGAGTTGCTGTCAGAAAGGTTACACTTCGTAGCATTTGCAGAAGTCATTTAGTAAAACAGAACTAATTAATAACTGGCGTTCCCCAATAAGTGTTATAGGCCTTCTGCTGTTCCTGATCTACATAAACGACTTAGGAAACAATTTGAGCAGCCCTCTTAGATTGCTTGCAGATGGTGCTGTCATGTAACGTCTTGTAAAGTTATCAGATAATCTAAACTAATTGCAAAACGATTTGTACAAGATGTTTATGTTGTGCAAAAAGTGGCAAATGACTCGAAATAATGAAAAAAAAGTGGTTCAAATGGCTCTGAGCACTATGGGTCTTAACATCTGAGGTCATCAGTCCCCTATAGTTAGAGCTAATTAAGCCTAACTGACCTATGGACATCACACATATCCATGCCCGAGGCAGGATTCGAACCTGTGACCGTAGCAGCAGCGCGGTTCTCGACCGGAGCGCCTAGAACCGATCAGTCACAACGGCCCGCATCCACATAGGCGCTAAAAGGAATCTGCTGAATTTCGGTTGCGCGATAGGAATTACAGTTACAAGTAACTTAAATCGGAACAATCACACAGATAACGTTGTGGGGAGAGCGACCACAAATTACGCTTTACTGGTGCTTATTCTACGCTTGTGCTCCGTCTTTTGAAGCACTGTTTGTTGTGCGGCGTGGCATCCGCATTGGATATGACCTACGGAGGACATCTAAGAAGTTCAAAGAAGGGCAGCTCGGTTTACGTTGTCGCGAAGTAGCGGAGAGAGCGCCACAGATGTGGTATACGAATTGGGATGGTAGTTATCAAAGCACAGGCAGGGCCTTTTCATGAAATTTCATTCACCAGCTTCCTCCTCCGAGTGTGAAACTACGATGGTTGCCCAGAAAGTAATGCACAGCATTTCTTTTCTCAGCCGAAAACAATGCTACGTATGCGAAACGTTACGTACGTATTATTTGAAGTCTCATGAGTGGGCGAGCCAAGTCTCCGCTGTGCACATACGTGCAGTTAGTGGCTGGGCACGGAGGGTGAGGTGATCAGAAGGCGGTTCGGAGGAGCTCCAGGATTTGCAGCGGTCTGGGAAACCATCCATGGCTGTCATATCTGACGTATTTGAGCGAGATGATGATGTCATTCGCGAGGAGAGAGGCATTAAGCTTGGCCAGTTGGTTCTGCATCTGCCAATCATCAAAGGGTGTGTGGATGCAACTATCCGCACTCTTGGATATTCAAAAGTATGTGGGTGGTGCGGTGTATAACGGTGGATCACAAATAACACAGAAAAAACATTTGTCTTGATTTGTTGCAACGTTTTGAAGATGAGGGGGAGGCCTTCTTCTCCCGGATTGTAACAGGTGATGAAACCTGGGTTGACCATTTTGAGCCCGAAACAAAACGACTGTCGATGGAATGGCGTCACTCCCACTCCACACAGAAGAAAAACATCAAAGCTACTGCTTCCACCGGTACGGTCATGATTCTGGGACTCTGAAGGTGTGATTCTGATTGATGTGATGCTGAGAGGCGATACGATTAACTCAGAAGCATATGTCAACACGTTAACAAAACTCAAGACGCGCTTTCGGCGACTTCGGTGCCACAGCAACCCAGGAGATTTTCACTGCAACACGATAACGCTCGGCCCCACACAAGTCTGAGGACTGCTGAACACATCGCAAAACCGGGTTACCCCGTTCACCTTACAGCCCTGACGTAGCCCTCTCGGAATTCCGCTTGTTTGGGCCATTAAAGGATGCCATTCGTGGAAAATTTTGAGGACGATGAGGAGATGATTCACACATTGAAGCACTGGCTCTGCCACCAGCACAAGGATTGGTACCGACAGGGGATACACGCCCTTGTTTCGCGCTGGAGGAAGGCTATAATACGGGATGGAGATTACGTGAAACAATAGGGAGGGCATATAAAACACCATTCTTTCGTGTGTGTTATTCTCATTATGTTCAATAAAGAAGTGTTAAAGAACAAATCTGCTGTGTATTACTTTCGGGGCAACCCTTGCATTTTCTTGGCGCCCTCCTAGATGGGGAGAAATACCAGTTAAGGGAGCTAGGACGTCAAACGGGCCGTCTTGGAGCAGGAGAGACACCACAGGACATTTTAATTTCCCCTGTCTATACTTTTACGAATAAATACATAAAACTTTGTCAGCATGACCAGGAAGGATTCAGGCTTCACAATCATATCAGTGGAAGTTCAAAAACACAACAAAATAATTTTTTTACGTGTCAAAGTTCACCATTTTTTCACTTCTATTGGCCGCGTTTGTTGCTATAGGTACACGTTTCTTCATAAGTAAGGGAGATTCTTCGGTGAATTTTAAACTTGATGTTTAGAAAAAACTCAAATTTTATAGTTAAGAATCTCAATTTTTACCACAGTTTTTAATAGATTTGGAAAATTCTAGAGTTTCATTCACCTGTAAGTATGGTTTGTATACTGTGCAAAATTCATCGAAGAATCTCCCTTACTTATGATGAAAAGTGTAACTATAGCAACAAATGCAGCCAATGGTAAGTGAAAAAAAAGGTGAAATACTAATGTAAAAAAATTATTTTCTTATATTTTTGAACATCCACCACTATAAGTGTAAATCCTGAATCATTTCTGGTCATTCTGACAAAGTTTTATGAATTTATTTTTAAAAGTATAGACAGTGGAAATTAAAATGTCCTGTGGTGTCTCTTCTGCTCCAAGTCGTCCCGTTTGACGTCCTACCCCCCTTAACTAGAATAAGAGAAATCATAGCTCGCACCAAAAAATTTAAGTGTTCCCTTTTCCAGGGCGCTTTTCGAGAGTGGAACCGTAGAGAAGTAGGTTGAAGTTGGTTAGATGGAACTGTGAAATACAAAGTCATCGCGTAGATATAGCTGCAGGTGTAAGCGTGTGCTCCGAGTGGGATCTGGCCACTCAGCTGCGAGTATAGTAGTGAAGCGTGTTGAGGAGCTGGAGCTCGGAGGAGGGAAGTTGTGTCGTAGCGGATGTCCACAGTTGACTCGAAATGTCAGAGCTGTCAGATGGGCGACATAGGTTCGAGGAAGGGGGCGGCGGAGAGCGCTGGCCACGACACCCCACGGCGCCCCTCCCGCACTATTGACTCGCATAATGAGCTCCGCCGTGTTTCCAATTAAGCGGCGGCTGACGCAGTTCCGGCAAACTGCCGGCTGACCTTTCTCTCCCTTTTTGTTTTGTTCTGTCCTGCCCTCAACACTCGCCGCCTGCCACACGCCCCTCCCAATTGCTTTTGCAGCACACCAGTTTCTTTTGGTTAACGTGTACCTGGTCGTATTTGCCGGCGCCCTTGAACTCTAGTTTTGGCAAATTTAATTTATTTAGCCGGCCGGTGTGGCCCAGTGGTTCAAGGCGCTTCAGTCTGGAACCGCGCGACCGCTACGGTCGCGGGTTCGAATCCTACCTCGGGCATGGATGTGTGTGATGTCCTTAGGTTAGTTAGGTTTAAGTAGTTCTTAGCTCTAGGGGACTGATGACCTCAGACGTTAAGTCCCATAGTGCGAAGAGGCATTTAATTTATTTAACCCTTGGGTGCATAAGAGTATTTTTGGAACGTGGCAACCATTCATTTTACGAGGATCATTGAATAAGTAATACAAATCTTTTTTTTTTTTTCCCGGCCAGTTTCGGATTTTGTTGGGGAAATTGTGGAATATTACCACTTTACGTCCTATAGTTTCATGAATTTCCGATCTACATCTACATCCACATGGATACTCTGCAAATCCCACGTAAGTGCCTGGCAAAGGGTTGATCGAACCACCTTCACAATTCTCTATTATTCCAATCGCGCGGAAAGAATGAACACCTATATCTTTCTGTACGAGCTCTGATTTCCCTTATTTTATCGTGGTGATCGTTTCTCCCTATATAGGTCGGTGTCAACAAAATATATTAGCATTCGGAGTAGAATGTTGGTGATTGGAATTTCGTGAGAAGATTCCGTCGCAACGGAAAACGTCTTTCTTTTAATGATTTCGAGCCCAAATCTAGTATCATTTCTGTGACACCCTCTCCCATCTTTCGCGATAATACAAAATGTGCTGCCACTCTTTGAACTTTCCGTCAGTTACTACGAACTGTGATCCCTCTGACAGGAAATCACAAATCCAGTCACATAACTGAGACGATATTCCATAAGTACGCAATTTCACAACGAGCCACTTGTGAGGTACAGTGTCAAAAGCCTTCCGGAAATCCAGGAATACGGAATCGATCGGAAATCCCTTGTCAACAGCACTCAGCACTTCGTGTGAATAAAGAGCTAGTTGTGTTTTACAGGAACGATGTTTTCCAAACCCATGTTTACTGTGTGTCAACAGACCGATACATGGTGGCGCTATACGTATCCTTCAAAGTGGCACCTGATATCGAAGGGCGTTCCAAGCAAGTCTTTGAATTTACTTCGCCGGAAAACCAGGGCAGCGCAGATATTCATAGACGCTTGTAGAATGCCTGCTAAGACCTGGCAGACACAAAAGCACGATGAGTCATTGGGCAAGGCGTGTGTCATCATCCAGTAGTGTCGCGCAAATCTGTCCGATCTCCCGCGTGCTGGCCAGCCGTACACAGCTGAGACTCCTTGTTGGAACGAGCGGACGCTCATCCGAGGTGGTCGACGGATCGCAGTTAAACACCTCGGTGCACAGCTGGATGCCTCTGTTGGTAGTGCTGAGACACTCGTCCACCATTTGGGGTACTCAGAGGTATGCGCCCACTGAGTTCCTCGTCAACTAACAGAACACTGTGCGGAGTTGCTTGTGTCTTACGAGGCTAATCACTACAATTTTCGTCGAACATCGTCCAAGACGATGAAACGTAGGTTCATCACTTCGAACTGCAAACAAAACAGCAATACATGGAGTGGCGCCTCACCACCTCTCTTCCGAAGAAAATGTTCAAAGCCACACACTTAACAGGTAATGGAAATGAGCGTTTGGCGTCATTGGCCGGGAGGTCCCTTACGGGGGAGGTTCTGCCGCCTTGGTGCAGGTCTTATTACATTCGACGTCACACTGGGCGACCTACGTGCCGAATGGGGTTGAAATGGCGATGAAGACAACACAACACCCAGTCCCTGAGCGGAGAATACCCCCTACCTAGCCGGGAATTGAACCCGGGCCCGTAGGACGGCAATCCGTCACGCCCACCACTCAGTTATCGCGGCGGACACTCAAGCAGTAAAGCCTTGGCGACGGATTTCTGGGAATCTGAAGGGGTTATTGTTGTGGATGTCCTCCACCATGGTGCATTAGTCAGCTCTGAAGTGTACTGTGCTATCAGCAGGTAATAAAAGCCTTCAACGTGCTCGTCGTCACAAAAATGCAAATGAACTTCTACTTCACCAAGACAACGCAGAGCCTTACACAAGTCTGCGCAGCCGAGACGAGCTCACAGAAGTACACTGGACTCGAGATGAGCTCAGAAAACTTAACTTGACTGTTCTTCCTTATCCACCTTACAGCCTGGATCTCGCACCTTTCAACTTCCGTCTGCTTGACTGCATTGTACTCAGCGAGAAGTAAAGGTGGATGATGGGGAAGTTATCGACGCAACAAGACGTTGGCTCCGACGTCGACCAGTAGAGCGGAACCATGTGGACATACAGCCCTCCCCCCTCCCCCCATTAAAGGGGCGTAAGACTGTAGCATTCAACGGAGGTCATGTTGAAAAATGGACCCTTGTGGCCAAGAGACTGGAGGGTAATATGGTGTACTCTGCTTTCAGGAAGAAAATGTGTTGTATTACTTATTGAACACTCCTCTTATGACCAACATTTTTAAATTAGCTTGTGTTGCGTGCATTTCTCGGAAATACGAGGTCGTCCTGAAAAGTAATGCCCCCGACTTTTTTTCTCAATTTCGGTTGAGATATCACACAGTATGCGTATTATCTGGTCGACTTTCCCACTTCCCTGACACAAATAGCAACCCTCTGCCGCTAGACGGCTCCGAGTTGTAGCGTGAAACATGGCGGCGCACTAAGTAACTATCTCACTGCCTGAGAAACAGCGTACTGTAGTCGAGTTTCTAACTATAGAAAACGTTCCTCCAATTTAAGCTCGCATATGAATTAAAGTTATCCATGTTTATTGTGAGAGCATCAGTAACGGGACAGGTGATGAGATCGGTAGTCACCATTTTCGTCCCAAAAACAAGAGATCATCAGAGAAGCTCCGACTCACGTTCAAGACTAAGCCATCACAAGGCTAAGTCACACTCACAGCGTTGTGGGATGTCCAATGTGTGGTGCATTTGGAGTTCATGGCTAAAGGCACCATCATAAACTCTGCGAGGTACTGCGAGACCGTCAGCAACTGAAAGCACGAATTCGACGAGTTGATTGACAAATGTAGCATCCTCTCCTTCAGCATGACTACGCCAGACACCACTCGAGTCCTGCGACATCTGCAGCGAACCGACGCCTTGGGTTCACTGCCATCGATCACCCGCCGTAACAGAGCGGCTTCGCCCCAATACGGTTTTCATCTGTTTCCAAAACTTAAGAACACCTTCGAAAACTTCACTTTGATAGTAATGAAACGGTGCAAGCAGACAGAGGTAAGTTGTGGCCCCCTCAACAAGCTCAAACATTCTACACTGGATGCGTCAACAAACTGGTTTCTCTTTGGTAGAAATATTTTCGTTGCCTAGGTGACTATGTTAAGAAATAACCAAGAATAAAGATGTTGAATGTTAATAAAGTATATTTCATTTTAAGATGTTTAAGAGTTTTCACGTAAAATCGGTGGTTTCACTTCTCAGCAATCTCTCATACAATCGACTTCCCTTAGGAAAAACATTCTGAGCACACTTACCTCTTATTCTTGAAAGGTAAGTAGAACTGTGAAAGTTCCTTGCTGTTCACATTAGTTCTGCATAAGATATTCGTTCTATTAACTTTGTCACCATGTTATACCTTCCTATTCCTCCCTTCCTTTTGTCGTATTCTGACATTGGACACAGAAAGCGTATGAGGCCTTCGTGGGGGCTTCAGACCAGTTTGAAATTTCCGAGTGGTCAAGAAGTAATGCAGGAGGACAAACAGCTAATGCAGGAGGACAAACTCCCAGTCATGAAGGATGACTGCTTGAATGAGCGGTATCAGCCCCAAACATTGTCACAGGGATCCTGCGAGCTTTACGGATTGCGAAACTGGATAAGGGTACTTCTAGAAAACTCAAGTAACTTCAGCGTCTGAATAACTCTTGTGTATTACGTTCATACTAAATTACTACACTGAAAGGCTAGTTCTAACCACAAGAAAAGCAGGAGGTTTGACTGCTGGTAAAACAGAAGCCAGTGGGTGGGCGCAAGGGATGTGAGTTAACGGAAGTACCGTAGCAGTCACTAGCAGCATCGTAAAATACTAGCATTTAAGAGCAGTACTCCTAGTGAGAAACAGACTTAAATCGGAGCTTAACCGAGCTATCGTCGAGCGACGTCGAGTTGGCGTCCAAACGTTCTGACTGGATTGTAAATGATCCAGGTAGCATAACGCTTTTACCGTGTTTCTGTATGACCGTACTAGTACTTTACTGTCATCAGTCAGTCTGACATTAGGCTTTTTACCTCCATTGTCCCTCCAGCCAACCACATGAGTCCTTCCCCTTCTCCTGCTCTGTAGGTGTGGTATGCATGGCATTTACATTAACAAACTCCATGTTAAGCGTTCAGCTGAAAGTCAAACCTCACTGCCCTTTTATGTTATGGCTAGCAGCAGCGGTGTTTCATGTCACTTTGATCCGCCCTGAGGGTGGAGACTTCCATCTCGCGAGTTTGAGCCGCTATTTCAACACTTTTTCTCGTTTCTCATCTCACTCCAGCTTGTGTGAGCACACGTAGCACTTCTCAAGTGCAAGGATCATGCTTTCTGCGTATCCTAAAATGTGCCTATTTGCAACCACCACTACTGCGGCAGCTTACAATAGCGTCTAGACGGTGTATGGAGATACCAGATGTCTCTGGACCGAAACGCCTAACTTGTGATAATTTTCCAGAGCGTCTTTAATTCACAAGCTTCTTCTATTATTTCTTTCATACTGTAACTTAAACACTGCCAGGACAGGTTCTAGATGAGCTTGACTGTGAGTATCAGGTTACAGGGAAACACACTGAGGCCATTTGTATGCAAGCTCACCCTCCCTCTCCCCTCTACCCTTCAGGGAATTGCTGGAAATTATTCAATGTCACACAGGAGAACCCTCACTCTACCCACACATTTGGGGCAGTGGGACTAGTTATATTCAACGTCATGATGAAACTCAGTACCGCTCATGTGGCCCAGTGTGACACAAAATTGGTAGTAACGCCCCTACATTTCTCAGCTAATGGCAAGAAACCTCTCTTATCCTCCATGGACCAATAACATCAAGCTCCCTCACCCCCTCCTCATCCTTTAGAACTTGTCTGATGGCGTACAACTCTCCATTCAAATTGCGTGCACCATTGGAAGAGGACCATCAGGCTTTTTGGTGTTGGTGTATTGGTATTTGTTATAAGTAAAAATACATTACATTTATTAAAGTTATATACGTTTTGTCACTCGGTGTCAAGGCAGAGGACAGATGTGCAGGTATTTTTTAAAAAAAAATACATTTAATATTGGTACACTTACATATACATCATACTCCACAAGCCACCTAATGGTATGTGGCGGAGGGTACTTTTTGTACCACTGAATGAGCACTCCAATTCTGTTCCAGTCGCTAACAGCGCGTGGGAAGAATGATTGTCAGTAAGCCTCTGTACTGGCTCTAATTTCTCGAATTTTCTCCTCATGATCATTACCCAAGACGTATATAGGGGCAAGCAATATGTTGTCTGACTCTTTCCGCAAAGTGCTCTCTCGCAATTTCAGTATTAAATTTCTCCGTGATGCACAACGCCTCTCTTGTAATGTGTGCCAGTGGAGTTTGTTGAGCATCTCCGTAACGCCGACTAAACGATTCCGTGGCGAAACGTGCCGCTCTTCGTTTGTCCTTCTCCATCTCTATATAAGCTCTATCTGGTAGGAATCCCAGATAGAAGAACAATAGTCGAGAATGGGCCGAACAAGTGCGTTATATGCCACTTCATTCATGGATGAGTTACATTTCTTTAAGATTCTTCCTATGAATGTGAGTCTGGCTTCTGCTTTTCCCAACATTTGTTTTATATGGTCATTCTGCTTAAGGTCGCTCCGGATGGTTACGCCTAGATATTTTACGGCAGATGCTGTTTCCAGCGCTTTGTCATCAATAGTGTTGCTATATCGTCTGCACCATTCGTCAGTTCTCTGGAGGCCATTCTACAAATCCTTACTGTCTTCTGGCATTGCTGCTTTGTTATAGACAACCACATCACCTGCGAACAGCCTCAGGGAGCATCCGACGCTTTCTACTGAATCATTTATACATATTGTAAACAATAATGTTCCTATCACAAGTCCTTGGGGTTCACCGGAAATTGCCTTACATCTGTCGATTTTTTTGCGTTAAGATCGACGTTTTGAGTTTTGTCTGCAAGGAAGTCTTGAATCCGGTAGCAAATCTGCTCCGATACTCGATAAGCTCGGTTTTTTTTATCAACTGGCAGTGTGGGACGATGTAAAATGCCTTCCGTAAGTCAAGGAACACAGAGTCTACCAGAGCGCCATTGTCTACGGCACTGCGAATCACATGGAGGAACAGAGCGAGCTGAGTTTCACAAGAACTCAGTTTGCGGAATCCATGTTGATTTTTATAGAGGACATTTTCCTTCACCAAGAACGTCATGAATCTTGAACATAAAACATCTTCCATAATTCTGCAACAGATTGACTTCAACGATATAGATCTATAATTGTGTGCATCTGTCCTACGGCTCTTCTTAAAAACGAGAATGACGTGCGCTTTCTTCCAGTCGCTAATTGCACTTCGTAATTCAAGCGTGCATTCGAGGTGCCAGCAAATTCAACAACTAAACCCTAGGCTGGCACGTTAGTTCTCTCATTTTCCATTTTTACAGATTTTTAGTATTTTTTCCAGATTTTCCACCACTTTTGAGTTTTTATGTATTTTTCCACCTTATTTTCATTTTTCGTATTTTTCCATATTTTCCACATGCTGTATCCTGCTACCGGTGCATGTGAGTGTGAGTGCGCCGACTGTAGTGATGCCGTACGTGTGTACTTAAATCAACAGCCAACTATATCAGCGCAGGCCAGCTACCTGAGGCCGCCTGTAGGAAGCGTGCAAGCAGCACGTTCTCCACGCTGTCTGCCGGAGACTCGCGCCTATATACCGACGGAGAGGCGTTGACTCAGCCTCACTGCTTTCTTTTAGTGTGTACCGCACACATTAGTTGTCCCGCGTATCGCTCATGTTGCACGTTTTGTGTGATCCTTTTGTCTTGTTACGCGTGTAGTTACGAGAGTCTTATTTCCGTTCTTGTTCAGAAGTTTACGTATAAAACCATATTTGTGATAATTGGATCTGTTTCATGTATTAATTGGTTAGTACATAAATGGTGACGAATTTGGTACAGTTGCTGAGTATGCAGTCTTTAAGTGCCGTTTCATCACATTTAGTCGTTATGGACACCGTACTGCCGGCCCTGATTGAAAAGCTTACTTCGGCAGTGGTCACTTTGTCAGCTTCCACTAAGAGAGAAGCTACAATTCCACCGGTATGTCCATCCAGTTTTCGTCCGTATGATGATTCAGCTGAGAACTGGGAATCTTAGGAGAAAAGACTAAGACAGCAGTTTTTGGGTCTCGTGGATTCCATTTAAGGAGAATCAGTTACTGTGTCAGCTTGCCCCTTGGCAAGAACCGGTAGCTCTTACTTCTGACCAAATGTGCAGTTTACCGCCCAACTACCATCACAAATGAACGCATTTCATAACGGCGCGAGTTGAATTCTATCGATGCCGCAGGAAACTAAACCAGTCATACAGGCCCTGGGCAGCCGAACTGTTAAACTGGTTAAAGCCTCAGACAGATCCACCAAGTACCAAGGGGAGTTCAAAAACGGAAGAAAGTGCAATGAACAGATGTGGTGCCTGAGAATAATATTAACAGTGAGTCTACAAACACCAGAGTAACATCGTTGACTTCAAGAAGGCCTACGATTCCATAATAGAGAAACCTTGTTCAAGACAGCGGAAGAAATGCAGGTGGACGATAGGGCAAGAAGCTAATCTAGGGAACATTAACAAATAGAACATATAAAGTGAAGTTCATGAAGGGACCTCAGAACCATTCAAAATCAAGACACGAGTGAGACAGGGGAATGGTCTGTCACCCAATTTATTTAATTATGTTTTCGAGGAAATAATCAGGACATGGGACAAAGGGGTCAGTGGGCTAAAGATGGAGAGAGACAAAGATAGAACCGTGAACATAAGATGTCTGGCATTTGCTGTTGATATAGTCATCGTAACAGATAACTGAAAAGAAGCCAAAGAATCTCTTTACACACTACATGAAATATCAGTCAAAAAAGGACTACAAATCTCATATGAAAAACCGCAGTACATAGACACAAAATCCACACACGGAGATTCGCTGGTAACAAAGAATAAAAAGATAATGCAGCTAGAATGTTCTAAATACCTGGCTCCGATTATGCTCAAAAAAGGACTGAACTAGACATCCAATGGAGAAAGGATCACGAAACTACAAAAAGCATACAGATTTACACCTACAGTACAACAAGAGATGTATTTCCATCAATGCCAAATTAAGACACTACCAGAGACCTTATACGCCCCAGAAACAACAGTAATCAAGTAAAGAACGATAACGAAGGAGATGGAAAATCAAGAGAGAAAAATAGTGAGAAAGATTAATGAGTTAGTTCAGAAAAAGAGTAGTCTGAATAAGAAGCCTGACAACAGATCTCTAGGAGACAGAGGCGATTAAAAACTTCAGGAAAAGAAGAGCAAAGTTCAACAGACGTAACATAGGATGAGCGAACGCTACCTGACCAAGAATATTTTAGACATAGTGAGAACGAATACCGTGGAAACCAACTGGGTAAAGGAAACCATGGAAGACCTCAAAAACTGAACATCTCCACAGAAGACATCACAGGAAAAAATAGAGAGAAAAAAATCATAAAATAAAATTTTCAGCAAATGCCCAAATCGAAGAAAATAGGAAAAATTGTACAGAAGACAAGAAGAAGAAACACAGTGAATAGGTGAGAGATATTTTGGTGGAAAAAAGAAACTGATCGAAAAATGCTATTGAAAACTGATTGTGTTTTAGCGCTCTCCTTCACGGGACATAACGATACTAGGTATTGGTTGGTATTTTTGTCGTACAACTGTAATACAGAGTCTCATCCCAGCTAGAGTAGCTACAAACTGTAGTTCTTCGAAATGTCAACTCACATCGTGAAAGCCAAAGCTAAACCACACGCGTGCACATAGATTGATGTGGAGATAACAGTGTTGGCTTTATCCCGGTGTAAACCCAGATGTTTTCGTGGTGCGCTGCTGTTTATTGAGGCTGCGTCCGCATTCTCCGCCATGGTTTGCTAGTCGTGAACGCTGGTTATCTCCCGCTGACCACTTTATCTACAGTGCACGGGCGAACAAGTGCGACAGAGATATTCTGCTTCCCACTGGCGTCCTAGCCGGCGCTGCAGGCATTTAGTTCTCGGCATCTAATCCCGAGAGGTGTGCTAAGACTACTATATGTGCATTTGTTTTTTGAATAAAGTGCATTTCCCTACAACTTCCGATCCTGTGTATGCTTCTCAGCAGCACAGTGATAATTTTTTCTTGGTGAGTGTTGTATAATGCATTATTTAAACATGAAAACACACATTTTTGTTACTTTGTAGACCTGGAAGTTGTTAAAATGGATCAACTACCTGGAACAGTGTAGTGTTGAAGTCAGTATGCAGCCGTCAAATAAAATCGATTACCCATCACGTTCAGTCTACACTACTGGCCATTAAAATAGCTACACCACGAAGATGACGTGCTACAGACGTGAAATTTAACCGACAGGAAGAAAATGCTATGATATGCAAATGACTAGCTTTTCAGAGCACTAACACAAGGTTGGCGCCGGTGACGACACCTACAACGTGCTGATATGAGGACTGTTTCCAACCGATTTCTCATACACAAACAGCAGTAGACCGGCATTGCCTGGTGAAACGTTGTTCTGATCCCTCGTGTAAGGAGGAGAGATGCGTACCATCACGTTTCCGACTTTGATAAAGGTCGGATTCTAGCCTATCGCGATTGGTGTTAACAGAATATGGAATCGGTGGGTTCAGGAGGATAATACAGAACGCCGTGCTGGATCCCAACGGCCTCGTATCTCTAGCAGTCGAGATGACAGGCATCTTATCCGCATGGCTGTAACGGATCGTGCAGCCACGTCTCGATCCCTGAGTCAACAGATTGGGACGTTTGCCAGACAATAACTATCTGCACGGACAGTTCGACGGCGTTTGCAGTAGCATGGACTATCAGCTCGGAGACCATGGCTGCGGTTACCCTTGACGCTGCATCACAGACAGGAGCGCCTGCGATCGTGTACTCAGCGACGAACCTGGGTACACGAATGGCAAAACGTCATTTTTTCGGGTGAGTCCAGGTTCTGTTTACAGCATCATGATGGTCGCATTCGTGTTTGGCGCCATCGCGGTGAACGCACATTAGAAGCGTGTATTCGTCATCGCCATATTGGCGTATCACCCGGCGTGATGGTATGGGGTGCCATTGGTGACACGTCTCGGTCACCTCTTGTTCGCATTGACGGCACTTTGGACAGTGGACGTTACATTTCAGATGTGTTACGACCCTTAGCCCTACCCTTCATTCGATCCCTGCGAAACCCTACATTTCAGCAGGATAATGCACGACCGCATGTTACGGGTCCTGTACGGGCTTTTCTGGATACAGAAAATGTTCGGCTGCTGCCCTGGCCAACACACTCTCCAGATCTCTCACCAATTGAAAACGTCTGATCCATGGTGGCCGAGTAACTGGCTCGTCACAATAAGCCAGTCAGTACTCTTGATTAATTGTGGTATCTTGTTGAAGCCGCATGGGCAGCTGTACCTGTACACGCCATCCAAGCTCTGTTTGACTCAACGCGCAGGCGTATCAAGGCTGTTATTACGGCCAGAGGTGGTAGTTCTGGGTACTGATTTCTCAGGATCTATGCATCCAAATTGCGTGAAAATGTAATCACATGTCAGTTCTAATATACTATATTTGTCCAATGACTGTCCGTTTATCATCTGCTTTTCTTCTTTGTGTAGCAATTTTAATGGCTAGTAGTGTAATATATGTTTATTATTTATCACTTTCATAACATGTTTCAAAAAGTAATTTCGATTGTTATGGTGTGTCACATAAAGAAAGATACGGTATATCATAGAAAATCCTAGACACTTACCGGGTAGAGCTAATAAGTGAAGGTTTTAACCATCTCGAGAACTTTGTCGTCATTTTTCAATAGACGCCTATTTTGCTGTAAACATGGAAGCCAGTCAACTGTTTACATGTGTATATCTCTGCACTAATATCAGACGAATACTCGTGCAAACATGTCGCAGACTCTTGTGTTATTTAATTTTCGTCCATACTTTAGATTGCTCTATGCATTTAAATTGGTCATGTACGTTTTAGAACGCCAATACTCCGCATGCGAACGTATGGCGCCTGGTGGAGGATACCTTGTGCTATTCGCGAAAAGATATCGAGAATTGTGTTACTGTGGATATGGAGAGCGAGACCAGAGTTTACATGCGCCTATCTCGGAAGAACTGTGAGACTGATTCATGAAACAGACAGACGCCCGCTATTTCTACAAACAACTTCTACATCTACATACATGCTCCACAAGCCACCGTATGCTGTAGCCGAAGGTAACCCGTACCAGTAGTAGCCATTTCCTTTCCTGTTCCACTCTCAAAAAGAGCGAGGGAAAACGACACTCTGTATGACTCCGTACGTTGGCGACAGAAGAATCGTTCTGCAGTCAGCCTCCCAAATGCTGGTTTTCTAAATTTTCTCAGTGGTGGTCCACGAAAGGAATGTTTTCTTTCCTACAATGATACCCATTTGAGTCCCAGAAGCATCTCTGAAATACTCTTATGTTGTTCCAACTTACCATTAACAAATCTGGCAGCCCGCCTCTGAACTGCTTCGTTGTCTACCTTTAATTCGACCTGGTGCGGATCTCAAAACACTCGAGCAATACTCAGCAACGGGTCGCACTAGTGTCTCATATGCAGTCTCCCTTACATATAAACCACTCTTCCGTAAAATTCTCCCAGTATACCGAAGTCGACCATGCGCCTTCGCTACTACAGTGCTCACTGCTCATTCCATTTCATACTGCTCAGTGATGCTACGCCCAGATATTTACTCGATGTGAGTGTGTCGAGCAGCACACTACTCATACTACGAGGGTTGCCCAGAAAGTAAGTTCCGATCGGTCGCTAAATGGAAACCACAGTGAAAACTAGAAACAAATTACTTGCAAGAGTTAGCTACACTTTCCAGATACTTCTCTACATAGTCGTCGCTCCAACTTAGACCTTCGTCGGAGCGTTATACCAAATTTCCAACACAATCGTCATACAAGCCAGCGGCCTGTGCTTTCCGATAATTCTCTACGTTGGTCCATAGCGTGTAGCCTGCGCCGAAGTATTGTCTTCATATCCAGCGTTTCATGTGATTAGAGATCATACTCAGGACGAGCCAACTAGGACTGTGTTGTGGGTGATCGAACACTCGCTATCGGAAAGGCTACAGGAGCGTCTTCACTGCCCCTGCAGAGCGCGCCTGAGAATTGCCAAGAAGAAGGACGTGCGTCGCAGTTGTGTTAGGTGCGCTGCATTCATTAAGGCGAAGCCTCTCAGCGGGGTCTCCTACTTGGCGGGAGACATTGTTGTTCTAGGCACATTTTCTCGCTCACAGTACGCTCACAACTGAAAAGAGCCTCTTGATGCGATCGACGGTCATACTAGAGACACTACCCAACACATCTGTGCATAGCTTCATCGAGTTTTCTCTATGGTGTCCATTCCGCGAGCGATCGGAACTCACTTTCTGGACGACCCTTGTATATTCGGACGTTATGGGTATGCTTTTTTTCTTCATCTGCATTAATTTATATTTTTCTGCAATTCGAGCTATCTGACATTCATCACATCGAATAGAAATTTTGTCGTCTTGTATTCTGCTACAGTTAGTCTAATGGTAATTTATCTATATAAACGATTTGGGAGACAATCTAAGCACCCGTCTTCGGTTGTCTGCAGATGACACTGTCATTTATCGACTAATAAAGTAATCAGAAGATCAAAACAAACTGCAAAACGATTTAGAAGAAATATCGGAATGGTGCGAAAAGTGGCAGTTGACCTTAAATAACGAAATGTATGAGGTCATCCACATGACTGCTAAAAGGAACTCGTAAAATTGAACTAAATACCTAGGTATTACGATTACGAATAACGTAAATTGGAAAGGACACACAGAAAATGTTGTGGGGAAGGCTATCCAAAGACTCCGTTTTATTGGCTGGACACTTAGAAAATGTAACAGACCTACTAAGGAGACTGCCTACACTAAGCTTGTCCTTCCTCTTTTAGAATACTGCTGCGCTGTGTGGGATCCTTACCAGATAGGACTGACGGAGTACATAGAAAAAGTTCAACGAATGGCAACACGTTTTGTATGACCACGAAATGTGGGAGAGAGTGTCACAGGAATGATACAGGATTCCGACTAGACATCATTAAAAGAAAGGCGTTCTTCGTTACGACGGAATCTTCTCACGATATTCTAATCACCAATATTCTCCTCCGAATGCGAAAATATTTTGTTGACACTGACTTACATAGGGAGGAACGATCACCAAGATAAAATAAGGAAAATCAGAGCTCGTAGGAAAGATATAGGTGTTCATTCTTACCGCGCGCTGTACGAGATTGGAATAATAGAGAATTGTGAAGGTGGTTCGATGACCCCTCTGCCAGGCACTTAAATGTAATTTGCAGAGTATCCATGTAGATGTAAATGTAGATTTAATGACGTCTCTCAGTGAATTTTTAGGATGCAAAAGCATTCCCCAAGCTACTGCATGGTGCATGGTGGAGGACATCTTCTTCCACTCTCGTGTAAAACGACGGAAGAAGACGAGTGTCAGTACGAACTGCAAGAGCCGTAATTGCCCTTATCTTATGCGGAATGTACATAATGAGCTACAAATGTCAGTTCTATACATTTTCATAAAAAGAACGACGCCTTTTCTCCTCAGATAACGAATCATCTCCAACATACTCGTGTGAGCACCGAACCTATCACTGAGAAATCTAGCACTATGTGACTGGTTTAGTGTAGCTATTAGTGTCTAAGGAGTGTGTTACAGTATTATCACAGTTCCGCAGGTAAAAAAGATTTTTTTCTGCTACGTAGCGTGCTCAGCAGTCTAATACAGCTTACCGATGTCTCGAAACTTTTTTTTCTTTCCTTGTATAGTCAACTTTATAAATTATTGATGTATAGAAAAACTCTGCTACCGTTAGTAGTACGTCATTGCTGCCATTGTTCTTGGTATTTAGAGAGTTATGTAACCACAATTTCTTTAGATCGCGTGAGTATTTTGTGGAGAATGCATACGTGTCTTTCAAGACCACGTTGAGGAATCTAGCGGTTGCCTGAAGTCACACATGGCGGGAAATCTCTGACGCATAACAATATTTCCCGTGGTTACTTGGAGGAAATGACTGGAGTGTTGCACGCATAGTAGTACCTCCCCAGTTAAACAGCTCAAATATGCTCAAAGTACAGACACATTGTATTTCTCAGACAGATGAGAGCGCTCAGTAGGCGAGGCAGCACTTCCTCCCTGGAGATCCACCACGCAACGCCGTACTATTGTGAGATTAGCGTGGTTCACGGGTGGGCGGCGGTTGCGGTTCGTCTGGCTGGATTCAGTGTGGGAGGCGTGCGGGGGCGGCATCGAAGACCGGTGGCGGTGGCGTCAGAGGCAAGCGGCAGCAGCAGCAGCAGCGCCAGCTGTAGCTCCTGCAGACATCTGCAGCGCTGAATAAGTAATTCTTTATCCTGCTATTTATGCGTGTCTCCTTAGAATGTTGTCGAGTGAGAGTTAGCGAAATTAATATTCATCTCAGCTTAACAGCAGGTGGTGCGTAAACACTGTGCCTCTTTACAGAGACGTTTATCGTATGCGCATTATGTCTGAAACTGCACCTCTGTCAATAAAATTAAAACAATTTGGAATATTCTTAAAAGGGAAACAAGGCAAACAAGAGTATAGCAAGAATGTTTTTTTTCTATTACACTCAATGAAAACTTTGTTAACTAAGTCAGATGTAGAAAATATTTTTAATAACTATTTTTTAAGTACTGTAGAGAAAGTAGGATCCAGCTGTTCATTAGAAAATGCAAGCTGAATGTGGAAGTCGAACTATCTACAGAATTTGATGAATTTAAAGTGAAATCCACATGTCCTACGAAAATTAGGAAAATAATAAATTCACTCAAAAGTAGAATTTCACATGGAATTGGCGGTATTTCCAACACAGTACTAAAAGCTTCTTCCCAACAGATAAGTAGTATATAATATTCTCAGCCACATATGTAGTAGCTCACTGAAACAGGGCATTTTTTCGGATAGACTGGAATATGCTATTGTTAAACCACTGCATAAAAATCGGATAGTTCTGATGCTAACAACTACCACCCAGTCTCACTTCTGAAAGCTTTATTCAAATTTCTCCACATACTTGTAAAAATGAAGTACTAACAAAATGTCAGTTCGGTTTTCAGAAAGGCTTTTCAACAGAAAATAGTATATATGTGCTTTCACTACTCAAATATTAAATGCTCTGAATAACTGAACATCGCCCATTGGTATATTTTGTGACCTCTCAAAGGCTTTTGACTGTGTGAATCATGAAATTCTTGTAGATAATTTTAAGTATAGTGGTATGAGTGGGACAGGGCACAAATTGTTTAATTCATACTTAACTGGAACAATGCAGAAGGTTGAAATTAACAGTACAAATAGTCTGCAAAAATCAACATAATCCTCTAACTGGGGAGTTATGAAGAATAGTGTTCCACAGGATTCAGTCTTGAGTCCCTTATTATTCGTAATGTATATATATATATATATATATATATATATATATATATATATATCAGACATGTTTAAAATCTTGAGATGCACACACACACACACACACACACGCACACACACACATATATATATATATATATATATATATATATATATATATATATATATATATATATATATATACCTGAGGAAGTTGTACACGGCTTCCAGAAAATTATTAATTACATTTCTGGAAATGGGCTCTCATTAAATTTTGAGAAAACAGTTGTGTAGAATAAATGGCAAACATCATTAATATATATAGACTTGAAGTCTGTTGCTAAGGTAGGATATTCTAAACTTCTAGGTGTGCACATAGATTAAAAATAGGATTGGAATAAACACATTGATGATCTGCTTTCATATGGCATCATATTTTGGGGTTATTCATCATAAAGAGAAAAAGTATTCATTGCACAAAAGCGTGTAATCGCAATAATAGCTGGAGCCCACCCAAGATCACCTGGCAGACATTAATTTAAGGAACTCAGGATATACACAGTACCAGAAGTCTTCCATGAGGTTTCACTAGCCTCAAAAGCAGGATGGTTGGATGAGCTTGTTTCTTATTGCTCCAGAGAGAAAGGGAGGTGGGGGGGAGAGGGGGGGGGGAAAGAATGACGGTTCTTGGCGCTTGTCCGCAAATCTGCCACATATTTCCGTCAGAATTTCGAGAACTGGTTCAAAATTCTTCAAATAGCTTTGAGCACTATGTGACTTAACTTCTGAGGTCATCAGTCACCTAGAACTTAGAACTACTTAAACCTAACTAACCTAAGAACATCACACACATCCATGCCCAAGGCAAGATTCGAACCTGCGACCGTAGCAGTCGCTCGGCTCCAGACTGTAGTTCCTAGAACCGCACGGCCACTCCGGCCGGCAAAATTTCATTTTTCCAGAACTGTCTGTCTATACTGACATGGGTTGGATGACCATGCCTTAGTGTGGGTTTTTGTATAAGCGTATTTTCCCTCAACAGCCAGGTCGGTCACATTGGGGTTGAAATATTGAAAATCCCTTGGGGGCGAGGGGGGGGGGGTCCTTGTATAGTGTGTTCATAGTCGGCCGCACTCAGATTCTGTGTGTAAGCGCCTGCCAGTTTGCATATCCTACAGGCAGCTCATTGGTCACATTCGACCAGCATATATATCCTGAAATCCAGGTAACCTAGGTCTGTATTTGTAAAACGTAGTATTTGTTATGCATACCGTATTTGAATGAACCTTGGAAACTGGTAAACCTCACATTTTTTATTATGATGTCACAAATTTAGTATATATTTACCGAGATTTTGTCATGAAATCATTATTTTTACGAATACGACATCGCACCCTCTATGCCATCACATACACTTGCAATGTGGGTATGATGTAGCCTGGGTTTATTTTGTTTAGTTATTAGACTGTTATTCATTTAATATTTAAAGTTCTTGCATGAGCGTGTTTGTTGTTACATTTGATTATATATCGTGTTGTAGTACTTGTTTAACATCTAGAGCCTCTGCAACAATATATTTGTTGTTAAACAGTGAATTGCAATGAGAACACTTATATCCTTGTACATTTACAGGTACACTAAGGAAAATATGCGTAAATGTAGAATAACATGTAAAAAATGGTTAAATTGTGTGACATATAAAAATGTGGGAACGGTACTAAAGTTGAAAAATACACAAAAAGGTGAAATTGTGGCAATATCTAAAATCCGAAAACTAGTAAAAATTTGAAAAAATATGGATAATGAGGGCACTTATATGTCTGCCTGGGATGTAGAGGTTGGCTCTGATGGCACCATGAATGACGTTATTAGCGTAATTGTAATAATATTAAATTTACTCGCACACTGGTGCTGTCGCTAAACATTGCATGATGAGACTTACACAACCGTAAAAATTTAAATTTATTATTAGTCATAACATACACTAACACCCTGATGCTAAACAAAAGTGATGGTCCTCTCACTGTGGTGGAGAGAACATGAATGAAGAGATGTACACAATTGAACTAGTTGTCTTATTGTTCTCAGGAGATGGGGAGGAGTTTCACACCATTATAATGTGCTCCACTGGATGAGTGATACACGGGGTTACCCCCACTTTTCTTCCACACAGTAACACATGACTGGTATAGATTTCTTCATGACTTTGAATATGATTAGTCCAGTTGCCCCACACCCATGTGTGTGGATGAGGCAGGAGTTCTCCAGGTGACCTTCAACACTTGCCAGTCATTCCCTTGGGGGGGGGGGGGAAGTGGAAGTGGGGGCGTTATCTTGAATATTACTATCCCAAGTGTATAGCCTAATACCATAAGTCCTTATTGGTGTAACCAATGCTGAAGGTGGATGACTTCTAGGACCCATCCTTGAAAAGTGCTGCTACTGTCACCTGACACTTGCGTTGTGCCCCTAGTTTCCTCTGGTGGGGTGCTCTTGCTGACTCCCAACAGCGCCAGCCTTCAGAATGAGTAAGTCTATTACTGATCAATAGATCACCCTTTATCTTTCTATTTTCCTTCAGTGATAAGTTTGTTAAATCAGCTTTAAGTTAAAATGTATTTGTCTTAGTTCCTTTCTTTCTTTGTGATTTATTTCAGGAGAGTTCATGATACCCTTTACTCTTACTAACCATCATATTTACTTGGACCAACTATTTTATTTTCATCTTTATATCTATAGCCAGATTTCAAAGTTTAGTTTCTTGTATTACATGAATCGTATTACATGAATACAGGCCGTGGAAAGAAATAAAATATGTCAGTCACACTTCATTGTGAGACTCGAAATCGTTATGATTAACAATAAGTTATCAACGTATGTAATCCCATGATACTGTGTGACAGCTGGAAAAATTACTGTTTTTATTCTTTTATTTGTGCCACCTGCGAAAAGGAATGACTGTATTTTCTGAATTTCCAAAAAGGAATTGGTATACAGGCCTGTGGTTTATCATGTCTAATTGCTTCCGAGTTAGAATGCCTATTTAAAAGTGACGGCATTTAATAATAAAAAATGAATCTGCTAGGTTCAGCACTATTATGTAGTAAATACTAAACATAGCAGATTTAAAAAACAAACTCCATAATATTTAAGAACAAATTCAGTCTTGCAAGACCTTTAAATATGAAATAAATATCTCAGTTTTTGGTTGAGGCTCACAGTGAAACATATCCGTTCTCACTTAAATACTTGAGGTTCGATTCTGTAAAATTCCTTAAATGAATAGTCTTTACATAATTTTGTTGTAACCTAAATTAAAATTAAATAGTTCCCGCAAAATAATAATAAATATAATGTCAGCAGCATTGGTATCCTGTTTCTATTTATGATTAAAACTGCTGTACTTATTTGCATGGTTTGGTAATTATTTAATTTTTGCATCCCATATTTACTCAAGAGACCTCAGAATCGACCATTACATAATCAGTTCCGCAACATGGAGCTGCACTGTATTAGCTAATAGGCCAGATGAGATTGATCCTGAGAACTGTATGCCGACATTCGTTTGCAGTACGTCATTTGTGGAAATATTTTCATTATCGAGTTATTGTTAGTTTGAGAAAAATTTATGTATATAGTGGCCTGAAAAATTTTATGTGTATAGTGGACTGTAAAATGAAGAAATAGTATTAAATTACTGCCAGTCTCTTCAGAATGCGTGAAATTAAACAAAACTGGAATCAAATTGGTTCAATTGTCCCTAAATTCATCATTTCTATCAAAAGGCTTCACCATATTGCAAGTTTTTCCTCAAATAAACTTACTCTTAGTAATAATATCAACAACCTAGCTGCAGAATTGGGAACGTTTGCAATAAATCCACTCGCCATGTCCCGCAAAATGCTGATGTAATTGATTTTTAACAACGTTAGAGTAAATTAATTTTGGGATACTGCTAAACAGATCCGATTAACTTAGACATTGGATCCACTGCAACTGACTTAAATTGTCTGAAGAGCGAAGCAAAACACATCAAGTAATACCGACAAAGCATTTCACCGGTGAAGTGACTTACGTTTAGTTTAGCGCATCATTAAACGCGTTACAAAGTGTCTACATTTAATTCTACATGTATTCCCGGTATGGCAGAGTATTTCGACTCCCTGATCAACATTGCGCCAGTGAGATCGTTGGCAATTCTGCTATAAATAATTAAATAAATAAGAGATTAAAAGTTACTTTCAAATGTTTTATAGAATGGATGTAGTTAAATTAGTCTACGTGTTGGTGTCGCATTAAATAAAGGAAAAGGGTGTGGAAAGTGCATTTTACTTCTCGCGCCTACAGCCGTAATTATAGGCCTAATTTTAAGCGCAAGAATGACACGAAATATGAATTTCTGTTTTATTACATCTATAGTTTTTCTTTCATTATATCTAGTTTTAAAGCTTTATAAATACGATCAGCCACTTGTGACAAGTCTGGATGTTGCGGCAGATTAGTTGAATAGAGAGTGTTTTCCGAAACTTATAAGTTATAGTTTCATGAGGTGATTACAGTGGGGAAGAAAAGGAATCGGATGCTCAGTGATGCTCTTCCATGGAACCGTTGATTATTTCTGAAAGACCTAAAAATGTAGCGCGGAATTGTATCCTTGAGGTAGAGTTAGAGAAGGTGAGATTTGAATTACGACAGTTGAAGGGGGAGAAGAGAATGTGTGTAATCCGTATAAAACACGTGGAGAACCCTTACCAGTGTCCAGCTCTGTATCCTAACAAAGAAAGAGGGATGAAGCAAATTAAAACCATATTTTCAACCACAGATTGGTATTTATTACGTAATCCTGAGTTTTGTGATAGTGGCCATAGACCTACAAATCATATAATTAAAAATTCGATGTAATTAATCCGTCAGTTAATGAATGAAAATAAATTTTGACCGCACAACTCAAACCCCAACGGCTCTCCCGAGAAGAGGACCGTCGAGTGGTGGGGATGGAGCTGTTTTCATGTTGAGTAATCAGTCAATTCAGGAAATTCAGAAGATTTCGAAAATCTGTAGAAGTTGGAGTCATTAATTTCAGATTCTAGTTGCAGCCATGCCGATATCCAAGGTCATTAGCCATGCTCGAGTTCGGGTAATTGGCGCCACTACACGGTCACCAACTTGAGTGAAAGTAGCAGGAACAGTTTGCGTTACCATCCGCTGTGACTTTTTTTGCCGTGGAGATACACTGCTACTATGCATCAGAGGTTACAGAAGTGTCAAGAAACGACCTCCTAGCCCCATTTCGTTACAGTTCCTCGTCGGCTTCACTTCGTTACTAGTAGTACTGCGGGAGTTGCAGCCGTTTTATTCTATGAGGGTGAGCTGAAAAGTAATGTCTCCAAATACTTTATTCTGTTCTCAATATCGGTTGAGGTATTACATGTCACGCGCATTACTCGTTCGAATTTTCTGCTTCGCTGACGCAAGTTGGAAACCCTCTGCCAGTAGAAGGCTCCGGATCTAGTGCGTAACAGCACGGAGTGGAACATAATTATGTCGGTGGCTGAGACACAGGCAGACGGAGCACCTTCTCCTTCAACCTGATAATGCTACACCAGTAAAAAGCCCCGACCTGAGTCCGTCCGATTTCCATCTGTTTCCAAAACTTAAAGTACACCTCCGAGGACTTCCCATCAACGGCGCTGAAGTGGTGCGGGGAGATGTGAGGTTGTGCCGTCAGACATTCTACAGTGACGGTATCAGCAAACCGGTCTCTCACTGTCGAGAAATATGTATGTAGACATGAAAAATGAAGATGCAGAAAGTTCATAAAGTTCATTTCATTTAAAAATTATTTCACATAAAAAAATTCGGAGCCATTACTTTTCTGCTCGCCCTCGTGCATTGGTCGGCGTCCATCGCTTTGGAAGTAACCACATGTAGATTCAGTCAGTTTAGCCAAGACACTGCAATGGAACGCTCAAGTCAACTTCGCCCGTGATGAATCACACCTGTGGTGCGTAGTTTCCGCTGTGGTGGACAGTTGTTAATGGTCGCTTCTTTGGCGCTTTCAATCGATCCTGAGGCTATCGATGCACACATTCAACTGCAGTGGCTCCTCCCTACTGGTGCTAAGCTCTTCATGAACTTGCAGTCTCGTGACCGGTTGGAAACGCCAAGGAAGCGACCACTGCAGTGAAAATGGTGCACTCTGTGTTAAGATGAAAATCTGCGATTTGTACCGCGAGCAACCGGTACTGTTATTCGATGTGGTCGGTACTAAGACGGCAATTTTGTCTCGTTGTCAAGGTGTTCGTATTACGTGGCTCCTCATGGCTAGCTACTTTCATTCGTGATTCTCAGTTCCCAAAATTCATCTCAGTTTTTCCGATTATTACTCTCGCTATGGACTGGACGAGTTATCATTGTTTCTCAGTTAATTGTCATTGTTTTTCATTTAATTCATCTAGTCCTACAGGAAGTCTGCAACTTGATATATAGCCCAGAACTGTGGGTTGGCTCAATACCCATCACTTTAGCAAGACTACCTCGCATTTACACGTTTTTATTGCGATTATATATTTCGATTTGATTTCAATTCATTGTCTGTTACTGGTCTGTAGTTTTCTTCTTTTTGTCTTCATTGCTTACGGCATTTATTTAGACGAAGAATCCGCTTTTCTATACCATAAAATAATGATCTTACCACGGTACAGGGAACGTAAGATTAGCACGTGAGACTGTCCGCTTCTGCTGATAGGGAAATGGCAATAGGCGGTATACCTTATTTCCATCCACTAGACGCACCGTCTCAAACGAAAGCAAACGATAGATTCTACAGTGTTGCTAGAAACAGATGGCAAACGAAGGCCGGGCAGAGGAAACATTTGTTAGCAAATGCGAAATTCTGTTACTGTAATCAATATATTTGGCTTACTATTGGAATTAGAGAAGGAAGAACCTCATACAGAGGTAGAGCAATGTGGCGCTGCAAGCTAACGCCCCAAAGATGTTCGGGTTCATATGCGCTTCCTCTTCGTCGAAATGTATTTGTTTACACTCGTCTAGGGGTTAAAACGCACGTGTCGCATTACACGCCCTAAATTAGACGCTTATGACCCTTTGGTTAAATTGTCTGGCTGATGGCAGGTTTACGAAATACAAAGTTAATATAACATTTAGAAACAGTAATATTAATATCAGGAACAAAATTAACGACCCACAAATTATGTAGTCCGCACACTTGCAATTTGGTTGTAATAATGTTTATCCAGAAAGCAATCTAAAAACGAAAGTGGTCGTGTTTAGAGTTACTCTTGCACTCGAGTGCATATCCACTTGACACAGTTCGATCATTCACAATCTCATCGCAAAACACAAGTCCAGCACTCCACCTCGATATTTACACGAATAGTTAGAGTTGACTCCAGGTGCGCGGCTGCTCACCGCTCAGAGACTAAGTCCTGCCGTACCACACAACGCGAAATTTTCTAAGTCGTTTCACTTCCTAGCTGCCTAAAGACCGATCGTCCGCTTTCGCGTCTCAGTCCGAACTGTGCACTTTGGTGTCTCCAGCCGAACTGTCCCTCTCTGCCCGTCTGCAGTCGCGTTTTCCCGCTCGCTGAACATCCTCCGTCAACTGACTAGGCCAATTTCTTTTCCTGAAGCCTTCCATCTGATTGGCTACAGCTTATTCTGCATTATTTTACCTTTTAACATATTTAAATAATCAAAGCTTGACCACTTTCACGTCTTAAATAAAGTAACAGTAATATCCATTACATAATAAATGTTGAATTCTTTTACAAAGAACCAATACGATTTCCTTCTTAACTTTGAATGTCACTGCCAGCAGCATTGCACCAATGTGCTTTCTGATAAATAAATAGAAAACAAAATTAGGCTAACTGTTATGTACTAAAGTATACAACAAACATTATGTTACCTAATGGTTCAATAAAGTGTCATGCTGTCGTCGTTCAATGTGCTTTGTGTGGAGGAAATGATGATCTGATGCTTAACTGTAAATACTGATCATATAAATTTACTATATCTTTTAAAGAAATAATATTTACAACATTTGTCATTTTAATGATGCGCTTCTATGCGAAATGTCGGTCATTAAGACCGACTAAAGCGTTGAAATTTTATCATTCATGTCTTTGTTACAAAACTTGTCAACTTCACTTTAGTAGTAAATCCTGAACTATTATAGATATGATCGATAGTAAAGTTTTGTTGGGATCACCATGAAAATTTATGGAGGATGGCAGATTAAAATTATTGTGGCTTGATTTCGTGCACTACTTCAGAATTAAATAGTTTTCATGGCCGATCTTAGGTCCACCATATTTAACACTGCTACTTCTCCTTGGCCACGGATGCCTTCTACTGGGTTTCCCTATGACGTAGGTTCTCGTCTGTATCACTCGCACACTACAGCACTTAGGCCTCAATAGACAATAGACGCCTGTGAGTTTCCCCATCTCGTGGTGAATCTGCGCCCTTTGTGGCACGCGGTCCTGGACGACAGGGTTCATTTCACAATTACTGTAGGCTAACTGTTTCGGCCATATACTTAAATTAGAGCGAACTGCTCTTTAACTCCCAGCGGGCAGCAAAAATATGCTATGAAATTTATAATCGGGTGAAAAGGAGAACAGGAAAGGAAGAGTTCTGCTGCTTGATAGCTGTCGTGAGAGGAGTAGGCGCCAGGAGCTACAAGAATAAAATAGGGTCATGGTACCAGTCACAAGTTGTTTGAAACCATTCTCTAGTATAAGCTGGTTAAGAACTTATGGTAAAGTGCAGGGTTTTAGCTGAGAACATCAGGTATCGATATTTGGGGGAGCCTGATTGGAAACAAGAAATACGATATTAGGGGAGAGCTGGACAAAAAAACGTAAAAATCGTAGTAGTAGCTACTGAGCCCACAGGTTACAAAATCTTACTGTATGTGGTTACAAATTAGGTTCATATCGGTCTAGAAAAAATATGAAGCCACAGAAGATAACATTATTACCGTTAAAGAGGGAGGGAGCCTTGAAAAAGATAGTTCATCCGGAGCAAATATTTTTAATTTTTAAATATTATACGAGGTGAATAAACTGATGCAAATAGTTCAGAAGAGAAGGTAAAACAGTACATTGAAACAGCGATACAGAGGACAAAATTGATCCCACGTTTCCATTTGAAACAAGAGATATCACCATGACTCTAAAAAGTAAAAGATGATTATCTAATGCATGACTAATTCAGGGTGTTTTCCTAGTCTATGACATTGTTAAGCCTTTTTGAAAGTGGGGTGATGCCTCATATGTCAGTAATACCGCCCAGTTTCACTCCTTACATCTTTCTTTAAAAATTTTCAGAATATAGTGTGCTCCAGGTTTGTGTAATAATGGGATTCTTAGCCAACACAGTTTGGATTTTAAAAGGACCACTCAACTGAGACAGTTATTTACACATTTACTGAGAACATAATAGAATCTTTAAATGATAAAACTGCACTTATCAAAAGCATTTCATGGTGTCAATCACAATATCCTATTAGAGAAATTTTTATGGAATACGTAGGTCAGCACATACCTCCTTTAGTGGTTATTTAAGAAACGTTAGGCTGTTAGAAGTATACAATCAGAAACACCACAACATCTGCGTGAGGAGAAATCACACGGTACTAAATCATTGGGCCACTACTATTCTTTCTTTATGTTTGTAACGTACCATTTTATTTGTATAAAGGAGACAGATGTTACAAGCATTGTTGTGAGCCTGAAACTTAGCAGAGAGGTGTGTTGTGACATTATCGTATTGTGATTGCTAGCTATGTGCGCGCCTGTGCGTCCTGTGGGTGCCACAGGTCAGTAGCAGGAACGAACTTGTGTAGCGACTCGGCTTACTTACCTTTAAGCCCATAGCCACCGTTTCGCAGTTCGACATCCTGTAAATCTACCTTATTACAGAAACGCTCCCAGATAACTTGTCTCTCTGCTTGGAACAGTTGCCTTACGTCCAAACGCTGAAACGCATTTATGCCAGGAAAGGTTATTGTTAAGCCTAAAAGCTAAAACATAACCAAATGTTGCTGCTGACAATTATTTACTGTGGAGACGCGGTGGCCTCTAAACGTCTTGTCTAAACACAGGGATGTATTCTGTCTCCGGCACAATAACGCAAAGAGCCATCACGAAAAACCATAAATTCACAATATGTCCTCCATGCGTATTTAACATGAAATTCCCTCAGTAAAAATCAATTTAGGTTTTGCAAACAGAGATCTTGCGAAACTCAGCTCGTTCTGTTTCTTCATGAGTTCCATAACGTCGCAGAAAACTTCAGGAAGGCATTTGGCACCGTCCCGTACTGTCGTAGAAAAGCTTATCGAATATCGGACCAGATTTGCGACGAATTCAAGACTTCCTTATTTACAGAGCTCAACACGCCGCTCGTAACGGAACAAATCGATAGATCTACAGGTAATTTCAGGAGTACCCCAAGTAAGTGTGATAGGAGCGTTACTGTTTACAACGTGTGTAAATGCTCCAGTAGAAAGCGTCGGATGCTCCTTAAGACAGTACGCATATGGTGACGTTGTCTACGTATAACAAAGTAGCGACGCCAGGAGACAGTATCGATTTACAGAATGACCTGCAGAGGACTGATAAATGGTGCAGTCTCTAACAGTTGACCATGAACGTAAATAAGTGTAACACATTGCGCATACATAGAGAAGGAATTCCACTACTGTACACCTACACTATTGATGATAAACTGCTGGAAGTAGTATCCACCGTAAAGTATATAGGAGTAACTATCCAGAGCGACCTTAAGTGGAATGACAACATAATGTAAATATTGAGAAAAGCAGATGCCAGACTCGGATTCACAGGAAGAATCTTAAGGAAATGTAACTCATTCATGGTGGCTTATAAGGCGCTTGCTCGTCCCATTCTTGAGTATTGTTCATCTATCTGGGATCCCTATCAGATGGGACTGATAGAAGAGATAGAGAAGAGCCAACGACGAGGGGCAAGTTTCGTCACGCGATCGTTTAGTCGACATGACAGAGTCACAGAGATGCCCACCGAAGGGCATTGGCAGACACTATAATAGATGCGTTGTGCATCACGGAGAGGTTTACTACTGAAATTTCGAGATAGCACTTTGTGGAAAGAGTCTGACAACATACTACTTCCTCTCACATACACCTCGCGTATTGACCAAGACGAGATAATTCGATAAATTGGAGCCAATACAGTTAAATATTGAAAACTAGTGTATTCCGACATTAGCGACGTCTGGTGAACAAACAACACAATCATCTTGTGTCTGATGTACGCCAGCTTGTTTTGAACAGTAGTGTTACTGACAACATGACTCGTGCATGTGGTGTTATTTATGTAGATTTGACGATGCTGGTGCTGATTCTGCATTTAACATTTGACGACGCCACTAAGGCTGCAGTACATTAGGATGTTGTTTTTATAAAACAGGTATGCCTCTTCATACTTAAAGCGCAAACATGCATATATTGTCGATAGTACTTTTAATTGTGATCTCTGTCTTGTTTTTAAGCTGTATATGATCTGCGAGTGTATTTATGTTTTTCCCATTTTTGCTGCCGATCTGATGATTGTCATTATAGACCAAAATCGGTAATCTGTTAACAAAAAGTTTGTGACCATAGGCGTAAATTAAAGGAAAATTAAATAAAGAACATTTTTGTCTACCGTTATGCTTGTTGCAGTTGCTTACGTTCCATATTCCACACATTGTTCCTACTTTACTATCACTTGTTAATAATATTTTGTGGCACAATAAACGCAATGTTGCAAACTTTCCGTTTATTGCTTTAATTTTGGTCGCCATAGTATTTACGTTCTTGAAATACTATAACAACTGAAGCTAGCAATTCCATGCACAATTAAATCTTAAAATATGCGTGCGTTCATGATTTATCAAATGACAAAACATGCAGAATTAAACGTCTACATCTACAGATACATGGTTACTCTGCAATTCACACTTAAATCCCGAGCACTGATCTCTATTATTTTATTATGATGAGTATTTCTCCCTACGTAGGTGGCTGTAAACAAAATATTTTTGCATTCGGAAGAGGAAGTTGGTGATCGAAATTTCGTAAATAGATCTCGCCGCAAAGAAAACCGCCTTTGTTTCAGTGACTGCCACCACAACTCGCGTATCATATCAGTGACACAATCACCCTTATTGCGCGATACACGAATCGAGCTGCCATTCTTTGGACTTTTTCGATGTCCTCCGTCAATCCTACCTGGTGAGGATACCACATCGCGCAGCAATATTCCAGCAGAGAGCGACAAGTGTAATGTAGGCTGTCTCTTTAGTAAGTTTGTCGCATCTTATAAGTATTTTGCCAACAAAGCGCAGTCTTTGTTTCGCTTTCCCCACAATATTATCTAAGTGGTCTTTCCAATTTAAATTGGTCGTAATTGTAATTCCTAGGTATTTAGTCGAATTGACAGCCCTTATATTTGTGCGATTTATCGCATACCCAAAATTTATCGGGTTTCTTCTTGTACCCATGTGGATGACCTCGCACCTTTCTTTGTTTAGTGTTAATTGCCACTTTTTGCAGCATACAGAAATTCTCCCTAGATCATTTTGTAATTGGAATTGATCGTCTGATGATTGTATTAGACGGTAAATTACAGCGTCATCTGCAAACAATCTAAGGGGGATGCTCAGATTATCTCCTAGATCATTTACGTAAATCAGGAACAGCAGAGGGCCTATGACATTACCTTGCGGAACGCGAGATATCACTTCTGTTCTACTCGATGATTTACCGTCTATCACTATGAACCGTGACCTCTCTGCGAGGAAATCACAAATCCAGTCACACAACTGAGACGATACTCCACATGCACGCAATTTGATTAATAGTCGCTTGTGAGGAACGGTATCAAAAGCCTTCTGGAAATCTAGGAATGTGGAATCGATCTGAGATCCTTTGTCGACAGCACAAAAACGATATTTTGTGAATCCGTGTCGGTTATGCATGAATAAGTCATTTTCTTCAAGGTGATTCATAACGTTTCAGTACAGCATATGCTCCAAAATCCTACAGCAAATTCTCTCAGTGATACTGGTTACGCCTATTCCCTTCCTTCAATATTGGTGTGACTTGTGCTACTTTCCAGTCTTTAGGAACAGACCTTTCGTTAAGTGAGCGGTCGTATATGATTGCTAAGAAAAGCTCTATTGTGTCTGCATACTCTGAAAGGAACCTGATTGGTATACCATCTGCACCAGAAGGTTTGAGTTGTTTCGCAAAACCTTAAGATATCTACTTTTATGTCACTCATGTTAACAGCTGTTCTGGTTTCGAATTCTGGCATATTTACGTCGTCTTCTTTCGTGAAATAATTACGAAAAACTTTATTTAGTAGCTCCGCTTTGGTGGCACCATCATCGGTAACATTTCCATCTCTATCTCGCAGTGACGGTGTCGACTTTTTTTGCCACTGGCGTAGTTTACATACTGCCAGCATCTCTTTGGGCTTTCTACCACATTTTGAGACAATGTTTCATTGTGGAAACTATTAAAATCGTTTCGCATTGACGTCCGCACTAAATTTCGAGCCTCCGTGAAACTTAGCCAGTCTTGGGGATTTTGTGTTCTTCTAAACTTGGCATGCTTTTATCGTTGCTTCTGTCACAGTGTTCTGATGTGTTTTGTGTACCAAGGAAAAACAAACACTGCTAGAATTTTGTTGTGATGCATTCTATTTGATTTTAGAAAAATATACAATAGCCAGTTTTTCCGAATTCTCCGCCGACATGTGCTGAGTGGCTGGATTCTGGAGGCGAGGTGGTTTGAAGCTATCCGCCAGCAACCTTCAGAATGGTGTCTCGGGGTTTCCCATATGCAGTTTAGTCAAATGCCGGGTTTGGTCGCATACTATAGGCGATAGCCCTATCCTTCAGAATACCTATCTTTCCTGACCGATCCCAATTCCCCTAAAGACACACATATCTGCCTAAATGAAAAGAGTTGCTTGAGACGCGAGACGACCATCTCTTTAGAGATTCCCGGCACCAAAAGCCATATGATAAGTAGAAATCCAAATTCTCTTCAGTTAGGCTCATGCAGGTGTCTGCCAAGACATTCTTTACTGCAGAAAATGATAATTCTTACACTGCAAGAAGTGTCAGATGAATACTTAAATGAGGGAATTATGGAAAATGTAAGGTTGAATATTTATAGATCTTTCGAATTTTCACCACGAAAAATTGTTTCTTTGTCGAACAAAGATCTCTTTACTCCAAGAGCCTTGTCGGTAATAATGGTTCCGAAAAATTAGCGTGCGTCCATTCCTCATAACTTCCTCAGCTCAACTCTGGACTGAAAGACGAAGAGTGAAAAATGACCTGAGAGTGTGAAGGGAGACTGAAGCGTGACTGCTTCTCGGTGGCTGACCACAATACAGCACTCATATGTAAAGAGATTATACACTGAAGAGCGAAGAAATTGGTACATCTGTTTAATATCGCGTAGGGCCCCCGCGTACACGCAGACGTGGCATGGACGCGACTAATGAAGCAGTGCTGGGGAGGGTTCTGGAACGCTGGAGGGATTTGACTCCATGAATCCTGCAGGGCTGTCCATAATTCCGTAAGAGTACCAAGGAGTGGAGATCCCTTCTGAAGAGCACGTTGCAAGGCACCCCAGATATGCTCAATAATGTTGATGTTTGGGGAGTTTGGTGGCCTGCGGAAGTGTTTAAACTCAGAAGAATGATCCTGGAACCACAGTTTAGCAATTCTGGACCCGTGGGATGTCGCATTGACCTGCTGGAATTCCCCATGTCCATCGGAATGCACAATTGACACTAATCGGTGCAGGTGATCAGACAGGACTCTTACGTACGTGTCACCTGTCAGAGTCGTATCTAGACTTATCAGGGGTCCCGTATCACTCCAGCTGCGCACAACCCGTACAATTACCCCGGGGAGTGGGTGTCTGTGTTGTCCTCATCATTTCATCATCATCATTCATCACAGTGTCTAGATTGGATTGTGTAAATCTTGGACTGTGTAAGAAATTGGGATTTGTAAGGGTGTTGATGACCGCGCAGTTCAGCGCTCCACAAACCAAACATCATTATCATGCCACGCCATTACAGAGCCTACACTACCTTGAACAGTCCCCTGCTGACATGCAGGGTCCATGGATTCATGAGGTTGTCCCCATACCCGTACACATCCATCTGCTCGTTACAATTTGAAACGAGATTCGTCCAACCAGGCAACATGTTTCCAATCATCAACAGTCCTGGTGGATCCATGCGAGGCGTAAAGCTCTGTGTCGTGCAGTCACCAAGGGTACCCGTGCGGGCCTTCGGCCTCGAAAGCCCATATCGATGATGTTTCACTGAATGGTTCGCACGCTGACTCTTGTTGATGGCCCAGCATTGGAATCTGCTGCAATCTGCGGAAGGGTTGCTTTTCTGTCACGTTGAAGGATTCTCTTAAGTCGTCGTTGGTTCCGTTCTTGCAGAATCATTCAGGCCGCAACCATTTCGGAGATTAGATGTTTTAGCGGATTCCTGATATTTGCGTACAGTCGTGAAATGGTCGTACGGGGAAATTGCCGCTTCATCCCTTTCTCGGAAATACTGTGTCCCATCGCTCGTGTGCCTACGTAACACCACATTCAAACTCATTTAAATCTAGATAACTTATCATTATAGTAGCAGTAACCGATCTGACAACTGCGCCAGACATTTGTCTTATATATATGCGTTGCCGACTTCGCCGGCCGCTGTGGCCGAGCGGTTCTATGTGCTTCAGTCCGGAACCGCGCTGCTGCTACTGTCGCAGGTTCGAATCCTGCCTCGGGCATGGATGTTTGTGATGTCCTTAGGTTAGTTAGGTTTAAGTAGTTCTACGTCAATGGGACTGATGACCTGAGATGTTAAGTCCCATGATGCTAAGAGCCAGTTGAACCTTTTTGAACCATTTGCCGACCGCGGCGCTGTATTCTGCCTGTTTACATATCTCTCTCTGTATTTGAATACGCATGCCTATACCAGTTTCTTTGGCGCATCAGTATACCTCCGATTAGTGAAAACTCAGATATTATTGTCGAATAAAATAGTTTAGGCTTTTTAATTTCCTCTTTAACAAATCGCACCCCCCCCCCCCTTTTGACAAAATCCTGGCTACGTCCTTAACCCTACCACTGCGTTTTGTGCTGCACACCTGAGCAGCATAAAAAGAATATTTCACATGTACTTAGGGCTATCCCTCGAAATCTGGGTCACCAGCTGTAGAAACTACGAAAGAGAAAAACAAAACTGAGCACAAGATCTGAATTTGAGAGCTAACTGTTATTTGATCTTTTACTGCGGAATTTACAGAAGGTGCACTCTAAACCACTGTTGCGTAATCTGTGCAGTTCCTCGATGAGCATCTGAGACGTCCCTGTCCACCCACAGGCCACAGCCAGTCTCTCCCTGAGAGTGTTCCTTCCCTCTCCAGGTCAAGCTTGGGCCACGCACGCGCAGTGTCTCGTTATCGAGTCTGGCACCTCTTCAAAAGTTTCTAACACCTTTTTCAGATGTCAACGCTTCAAAAGACAGTCTCACAAGTTTTAAGCGAGTTTTTAGCTGTTGGAACATAATAATTTTCTATCTCAGTATTTTTTCTCCCACAACCGACACAAGTAATACAGACGAGTCCACTTACTTGCTTGAGGAGTGTCTTCGCAAACATACTGCGTCTTTTCAACTTCTATAGTCCGGAAGGGCACCTAGTTAGAATGATCTAGAACTTTCCGAAGTTCTTACAGGTCTGCCACGTGTCCGCCTTCGGGTCACGCCCTGAATGCATGTCTCTCCCTCCTCCAAGCGCACGCCACTGACGTCACACTCTGCATTCTGTCGCCTTTCTTAAGGCGAATACAAAACTGGCGCTACACCCCTCCATGCGTTGTAGTGTCTCGTACATTTACATTAAAATAATTACCAGACTACTTTTATCATTATGCATAAAATAATCACATCAAACGATTCAGACAGCTGTATTCTTTTGTAGGGAAACGTTAGAATGGTTATATATACCCTTTGCTTTAGCACGGTATTTGACGTTAATGGAACGAACGTATTACGTTGATAACCACCTAAACGAGCAAAAAAGCATCACAGGGAAAACAGTAAATTATGTTTTTGTTAAAGTTAGTGACTGGTTTTGCGCAAATAGATCGGATTTAAATTTTGAATAAACATACCTCATCCTGGTTGGTTCAAATGGCACTGAGCACTATGCGACTTAACTGCTGAGGTCATCAGTCGCCTAGAACTTAGAAATAATTAAACCTAACTAACCTAAGGACATTACACACATCCATGCCCGAGGCACGATTCGAACCTGCGACCGTAGCGGTCGCTCGGTTCCAGACTGTAGTGCCTAGAACCGCACGGCCACTGCGCCCGACACCTCATCCTGTTTCGTGCTTTGAAAACCATGCATCCTAGTATAACAACAGTAAATAACAAACAAACAAACAAAGTAGGAAGATTATTGTTCATACGAGGGTTGTAACTTAAATAGTGGTAACTGTTTATTCCCAACCGATACAAAACAGTTACATGTTTGCACCTGTTACTGTCCTTCAAAGTAGTCACCAGCGTTGTGTCGGACCCGGTGCCAGCGATGTGGAAGGCGTAGTATACCGTTAGCAGAGCCTGTTCTGTTAATAGTGCGAATGGAGCGGTCTAAAGTTATGGTGATTCTCGAGTATGACTCTGATGGTGTCATCCTAATGCCTTACGCTCCTCGACGGCAGACCATCAATGCACAGTATTACTGTTCGTTTTTGGAGAATCGCCTGCGACCAGCTTTGCGAAAAAAGCGGCGCAACCCACCCGTCATTTTGCACGACAATGCGTGGGCGCACACAGAGCAAGCTGTGGCTGCTCTGTTCGGTGGATGGGACTGGCACGTACTGCACCATCCACCATAGTCCCCGGACTTAAATCCTTGTGACTTTGATTTGATTCCGAAGATGAAGGAACCACGTCGTGGCATTCGCTTCGGAACTGTTCCAGAGATTCGACAGGGGGTAGACCACCCCATTCTCACCATCAACAGAACAGGCTCTGCTAACTGTATACTACACCTTCCACAACGCTGGCAACGGTTTCTACACAACGCTGGTGATTACTTTGAAGGACAGTCACAGGTGCAAATAAGTAACTCTTTTGTATCGGTTGTGAATAAATAGTTGCCACTGTTTAACTTTGAAACCTCGTAAATGCGCTCATTGAAGAAAGTATGTAGCAGAACTGCATAAAAGTTTAGACTTATCGATATTTGGCATAATGTTAGGGACGAAAGTACTCTGGGGTAACTCTTCATTACACAAAAGAAAAGAAATTTATATGTGAGGTTCACACACATACAGCGTGGAGGCATCTCTTTAAGCAGCTAGTAATATAAATCACCGACATACAGAACAAATATTCATTTACGAAATTTGTTATCAATAATCCACTTTTATTTGGGAGTAACAGATACTTTGAACCTTTAATAATTAATCTATGTTTCACACAGAAGGGATTGAAATAGGCAGCTATAAAAGTCCTCGACAATCTACTTATTGAAATGAAGTGTCTGATACACAGCTGGAGTGTTTTCTTATGTGGATTTGTAAGGTGTGAGGCAAATCCAACACCTTCCATGAAAACCCTGACATTTCTTAAAATTATACATAATCAAAAACAGTAGCTGCAGCGATATATAGTAATAAAGTATTCAATAGATAGTGAGACATTCTAGCAGAGACAACAGCATAATTAAGTTGTGAATTTTAATATTGTTAGAATTACGTTTTCCCTCCAATTCAAGCGCCCAGGTGGCGGATGCATCGTTGACAAATTGGTTATGACCCAACAAGTAAGTGAATGGTTTGTCAAGTCGTGTGAACAAAAAGTTTATGAAACGCGTGAGATCGTATGAGCGCATGTTGACTCGAAGTATGGTGCGTGAATTGCTTTTAAAACAAAAAATAGAGGATTCTGAAAGATTATCAATGGCAGATCGAGAACCTTGACCGAATTGAGGTGGAGACCCAGCATGAAAATGGACAGAGAATAGAGGACCCAGGGAAAGCGAATTCAATGAGGTTAATGAGCAGTCGACAGAGGTTGAAAATAAGTTATGAGTGGCCACACAACCCAACGTATATAATGAAGAAAGTTATGAAGCGATAATTAGAGCATTTAAATGCGATTATGTGGAAGTAGCGACGAAGAAGGAGAAGATAGACAAGGATGAGGAAAAAGTAGAGGATGTTGAAGAAAGCCTAAATGAAGGAAGAAATCGAGAATAGGAAATAAAAGAGAGAGAAGTAGCAGTCGAAGCTTATCCTACAGAAAGTTCCAATTCACAAGGGAAATTCCGAAAAATACTCATGTATGATTCAGTGGAGGATTCGTTGATGCAAGAAGAAGAAGAACAGAACCAACCCTGTCAATTTCAACCAATTGTGAAGGCCATGGTAAAGCATATCCCAGTCAACATTGTGATTGATAGCGGAAGTGAACTGACTGCGATCTCAGAAAATTTATTCATGCAGTGTAATGCCAATGAGGAATTGCCAGTTCTGAAAACGCGTAAGATTAAAGTAAGAGGTCCTATTACAAACAATGCTGCGGAAGTTACGAGACATACATGTTTAACTCTTTCGTGTCCAGGTCAAAAGATCGAAGCCAACTTCGTGATTATACCTAAACTAACTGTAGATTTGATTATAGGTGCAGATTTTTGAAATGAGAGGCGAGCGATAGTAGATATGGGGAAAGGTAGGGTAACATTTGGGAATGTCAGACTTTTCTTTGAGCAAAAGCTAAAATTAGAAGAAATACCAGTTATAAACAAATAATTAAGAATAATGCGAGATAAAGAGGATGAAGAATTAGAATGGTATGCACAAAAGGGGGAATCGCCTCAAATCATGTTAGAAGTCCATAAAGAAATCGACGAAAAATTGCAAGAAGTTCAAGGTATTTCAGAACACAGTAAAAGAGAATTAGAGGGTATTTTACGAGATAAAGCAGAGGTATTTTTACCTAAGACTGGCAGTATTAAACACTTTCAGTACAAGTTTAAAGATTAATTTTATTACTGGTAAATAATCAGCACAATATTTCAAGATTATGTTGCAGATAAGATCGTTAGGAGAAAGAAGAATGAAGAGAGAGGAAGGTGGGAAAAAGAAAATAGTTTCAATAAAAACAAAAACAAAAATGACACCAATAGTACCACAGATTAAGGTGAAGGGATAAAGTGTAGATAGTCTAACAGCATGAAATACTAAAATGCTACACACCACGACACTACACAAAAATAAAAAAAACAATTTTGAGGATTTTTGTAGAAGTTAAGACTCAAAATATCTTAGAATTGTAACATGGAAAGGGCGCCGAAATTTGTAAAGCTTTTTAAGAAGGCGTAAAACAATGTAGGTACTAGACATATGTTAGATGATTATAACTAAAACTTTTTGTAAGAACCATTGTAAAAAATCCAACAAAGACCAGATGAAATGACCCACAAGTTGCAATGTGAGAAGTATCAAGAAAGAAAAGGACGTAATTAGCAAGACACGATTCCTACAAGGCAGAAGTGTCGAGAAAAGGGAAAGGACATCGAGACCAACAGAAGGCCATTGTAGCCAAACTGGGCAGTAAATCTGTCCGCTAAGCGGAACCCTGCAGAGACACGACAGGACACGGAACGCCAGAATGGTCTGAAACGCCAGAAGGGTCCCCAGATCGCCCCGAATGAATGGAGGAAGCAAAAAACGGCCTGACGAGAAGACGGCTTGGGAAAGCCACCACTGGCAAAAAATATGTGTAAAAGTCACACTACCGCTATTAAACAGCATGCTGATGCACGAAACTGAAAAAAACGTCCACAAAGTGGAAATGACGTGTCCAAACCATTTATCAAACTGTTACTAAGAGGAGAACTTCAAAGCGACTAGTTATCAATAAATATTTCCATATCCTGCCCAGAGAAGAACCAAGAAGCAAATAAGAAGTAGAGAAAAAGCAGGAAGAACAGAAGTTGAAGATTCGTAAGACTGAGACCAAGAAAGAAGATGGGTGAAGAATAGATGACATACCTTCTCAAATCCCTATCCTATTGTAAACTAGTCGTCTGCGAAGTATTACAAACGAAAAACGACCGCATTCAGCGACACATAACGATGACTTTCACGCATACAAAGCCAGTAAACCACGAGATTCTGCACTCACAGCTCCAATCCATTATGGGCCACAACAGCAACACACTTGCAAAGTCAACAAGGAACGACGTACCTAGCTGTACATCAAATACTTGCCCACATCAATCTCGCTCAAGTCCATCACGTTCGTGCAAAAACATTCGCCAACCTCATGCTTAAACATTCATAGGATTGTGTGAATGTGTGAAATCAAATTATGTGATGTAGGAATTGTGCAAAAGAAACGTGTGAAAAACTAAATACGTTAAGCACACCAGACAGCTAATAAACTCAAAAATAACAGTCACTGACTATGGACTTAAGTAAAAAATAGACTGTCGATAAAAATAAGTCATTGGTTCTGAAATGGACAGTATATAAAGCAACTATATACCATTTATTTTCTCCTCATGAAAATAAAAGAATAACTATATTTTACTTATTTTCTCCTTATAAAAACAAAGAACAAAGAATTATCTTGTTGGATGTTTTCCCTTTCTTTTAAACATTTGTACCATATATTACGATAATATCTCAATACTTGTGTATGTATATTTCTTCTTCAAAGTAATTCTTGGAAATAATTCTTATTTGTTAGTGTAACAATGTTGAAATGAGTCTCTAGAAACAAAAACATTTTACTTGCACATGATATTTAAAAAATCTGTTAGGAATAGATTTTACTTAATTACTACATTTATAATAACAATATTTCTAAGAAAATCGATGTGAAGACTCCTCACTTTCAATAACAAACTTCTTAAAAAACAAACTTCAGAATTAAATAAAGAAATAAAATAATTAAAAACATAATAATCATAATAGAATAAAAATATTCTTCCCTTGTCAATATAAACATATTTTAATAATAATGTGGAAGAATTTAAAAATATAAACTAGTAATACAAACTAGCATAGAACAGAATAACGTGGCTGAACAGTAGGCAACAAAATTTAGATAACGGAATAATTTTTGACTGACTTAGACAACGATTCAGTCATTGCCTAACTTCAGTGCAAAAATTAAGTTCGAAGGGTGATGATATGTAAGGTGTCAGGCAAATCCAACACCTTCCATGAAAACCCTGACATGATAAGCAAATCCAGTAGTATGTCACATAGCTCCGAATAAATCGTGACTAACCAAAGTAATACGAGTAATAAGAGAGCAAATGGAATACCACAGAATAACACAAGAATGGCTAAATGCATGTCATACCTTCCTACCATGAGATAGATGCAGTTGCGAGGGGAGAAACGAGAACAGAAGCCGAGAGCAGAACCGTGTTACGTTAGAAGGCCCTACGATAACGGACGGACACCCACGTCACCAGCTAACCGCTAGGACCACCCCAGCCACAAGTTTTAGTGTTAGTCTTTTTCACGTCTCTGTTACGTCAGGACCACCCCCCAGCCCATGTTAAAAGATAGAGCCCTCCAGAAGAGCAGTATAAATCTTATGATAACACTAAAAGGACCACACCAGCTGCAAGTTTTAGCGTGAGACTTTTTTTCGCGTCTCTGTTACATTGCCCCACCACAAAAAGTATAACGTTTCTCATTGGATAGACAGAACTTTTGTAGGCGGAAATTAAGGTTAACATTGAGACCCTGATTGGTCAGATGAAAACACAGCCAAATAGTTTTTTTAAGCCAACTTTGGTAAATTGTAGTAAGGAGAAGTTAGGAGGGAGTGGCTTCTGAGATGGCGAGGTGAGCGGAGCTGTGCTGTCCGCCGTCCCCTGACGAACACCGACAAGGTAATGAACACACGCGATGCTGCATAACAGCGCAGAAAGCTTCACTCAGAACTGCAGAAGTCTCATCGGTTACACCCCCTTTTTGCGTAATACTAGTGTCAATCGTCAATTAAAGCTCATAGTGTTCACATTTGCCACTTGAAGTAAAAATCTGAAACGCGATGATTTTTCTGTTACATAGTTATTGAGAAGCCACATCAGCCACTGTAATTTACGACAAGTTAGATAAGTAATTAAAGATAATTGAGGGTCACTGTAGACCATTTTGATAGTTTTCTCTTTTGTGAAACTTCATTTAAACCTAGATTATAGATGTGATATAGCATAGGCCATCCTTTGATCCATTGTAGGACTTGGAAACCCATTCAGGGAATATTCGTTCACATTTTTGTTGAACGCAGTTGGTTTTTACCATCCTGAGAGCTGTAGATTGTGTTAATATGGCTGACAACGCTCTACACCTTTGGCAAGAGGTTCTGTAGTTGGATGGACTAGCAGTTAGCGAGTGGATAGTGAAGTGTATGAACATGATATTCATATTGAAGACTCTGTGTTGGTAGGACATGCATTGGAAAGTAAGATGAAATTATGAGTTAGTAAGCAAATACGCAAGGAAATGTATGATTTTGTATATTTGGTTGATATTGTTTTGGCAGTGGAGTTATTAACAACTATATAATTTTTGGAACTGGATGTCCCATGAATAAGGTAAAATTTTCTAAATACATCTGTCTTTTGCTAACCATATTCTTGCTAGTAGTTAGAGTCTACAGTACTTAGATTCTTTTTATTTAGCTGTCTGTAGTTGCTACTTGCTCTAATTGCTGTAGTTCGTGTTATGAAGATTTTCTGCGAGGTAAGTGACTTATGAAAAAAAAATGGGGTTTTAACTGTTGGGATTCGTGATTGGAATGAGGTTAGGCAATTAACAAAGTTGGAGGTAGTTTAATATTTCTTTAATTTCATATATCTGAGTATGTATTCTTGTTAGGATTTGACCAGCCAGGTTAGCCGAGAGCGCTAATGCGCTGCTTCCTGGACTCAGATAGACACGCTGGCCCCAGATCGGATCCGCGTGCAGGATTAACGACGAGGTTCAGTGTGCCGCCCAGCCTTGAAGTGGTTTTTAGGCGGTTTTCCACATCCCACTAGGTGAATACCAGGATGGTCCCCACGTCCCGCCTCTGTTATACGACTCGCAGACTTCTGAAACACATTCATACTATTTCATGATTTACACTAGATGCAGACAGCTGGGGTACTCTGATTTCGTCCAGGGAGGCGGGGGGTATGGGGTGGCGGCTGGAAGGGCATCCGGCCACTGCTGAAAGCTAACCATGCTATATCCTTACTTAACCCTGCCGATCCTGCGCACAATGTGGGGCAAAGGCAGTAGCAAAAGGAGGAGAAGAAGATTCTTGTTAGGATTTCTTGCAAGTCAGGCCAATTCTTTTGTGTCAATTATTGGAAGTCATGTTGTCGCTGCATGGCAGTCAGATTGCGTTGTGCTTGTATACCGTCAGTAATACATGAATAGGTTATGTCTGAGTTGTCTTTGTCAGGGAAAATTCTGTAGGTCAGTGTTTTATAAAAAAAATATTTAAAGAGGTAGTTTCACATGTTTCCAGTGATCAGCAGTACAATGCCGGTGTTTACTGGCCCAGGCGAGGGATAAAACTGTTTCGTGCAGTTATCAAGGGTACATGTGTGGGCCATCGGCTCCGAAAGCCTGTATTCGTTGAATGGTTCGCAGCCTGACACTTGCTGATGGCCCAGCATTGAAATCTGCAGCAGTTTGCGGAAGGACTGCACTTCTATCAAGTTGAATGATTCTCTTCAGTCGCTGGTCCCGTTCTTGCACGATCTGTTTCCGGCCGCAGCCATGTCGGAGATCTGATGTTTTACCGAATTCCTGATATCCACGGTACACTCGTGAAATGCTCGCACGGGAAAATGCCCACCTCATCGCTATCTCGTAAATGCTGTGTCCTGTTGCTTGTGCTCCGACTGTAGCACCACGTTCAAACTCACTTAAATCTTGATAACCTGTCATTGCAGTAGCAGTAACCAATTTAACAACTGCGCCAGACACTTATCCCACACAGGCGTTGCCGCCGAAGTGTCGTATTGTGCCTGTTTACATATGTCTGTATTTGAATACACATGCCTATAGAAGTTTCTTTGGTGTTTCCCTGTAGATACTGGCACTGTGGAACTTGTCTGCCCAAAGGATGGTGTTCACCCCACTCTCATCCCGATGTTTGTGAATACCTCAACGTGGCCCTGAGAAAGTGAATGAATGGTTCTCATGAGGACACCGTCCATAAGTTGCTAATGTGGCATCAATGCACACACGACTTGAACACCCCTGCGTTTTTTTTTTGTACGGGCCCATCTGAAAGATTCCGTGGTTAATATTAGCATTTTATGATGTTTGTGGGACGAGTTTGATTAAGTGCAAAATTCAACAAGTCGGAATGTATTGAACGCTGGCTGCTAAGCTCACGAATATTACATTAAGCCTTTCAAGATTCTCTTGTGCAAGTAGGATTTAAGCACAAGCTCCTAAAGAACGATACAATAACGACGTCACAGTTTACGCCGATCTTGAAAGTCATAACGCACGAACACACGGTACCGGAGTAAAACATTGCCATCTTCTCGAACTGTAAATCTACGTTCGCTCTTCTGAAATATTTTCGTTCAGGGCATAAGAACCACCCCATAATCTGCGAGACAATAGCATACGTAAATTAATTGGAAAGGAGTGGTTGCAGTGCCTCCATGCAATGGGTTAAACCTCACGTCCCCCGTCCTGGTCAACGAGATCGCTGGACCGCTGACCGTATTACTAAAAATTGCGGGGATCTCAGGCTTAGGAAACTGTACACTTGTTCCAGCAAAGAGTCTATTATCGATTTACAGGAAGAGAATTCGAAATGGGTGGGACAAAAAAATGGCAAGCTTCTCAAAGAATTAAAGGAAAATACTAACCACAAAAATCACCACTATTATCAACAAGACGTTAGTGACATGGAAACACTTGTACACGGACATTTGCAATTTCCGTAGCACGGCTGAGCATCAACAACTGCCGATTTGTACATCACCACGTTGACTGCATTGATAATTTTTTGGTAGGGAGGGCGCATCAGTTTATCTTGGCTAGAAGCTCACCGGCAGATGTAGAAGTAACTTCGGATGTGCCCCAGGGAAATGATTTAGGACCCTTGTTATTCACGTTGCATATTAATGACCTTGCGGACAATATTAATAGTAACCTCGGTCTTTTTGCAGGTGACGTAGTTATGTATAACGAGGTACTGTCTGAAAGAAGCTGCGTAAGTATTCAATCATGTCTATCTTTGATTTCGTGTAATGTAACATGGCAAATTTTATAACACGTTCCATAACATCAGATGATGAGAGCCTAAAACAGTTATAACCAGTCACGCTGGAACAATGAAAGTCTCTACACTGACCTCGTGGCGTTCAAAGATCTTCATTTCCAACCATACCGATTGCTCCGCAACATACCATGTGTACCTTACACAATATCTTGATGAGATTTCAAAGGGATGTAGGGATTGACAACTTGCTTTAAATGTTCAGAAATGTAAAATTGAGAAATTCACAAAACGAAAAAACATAGTACTGTGAGTACAACATCAATGAGTCGCAACTGGAATCTGCCAACTTATACAAATACCTGGGTGTAATACTTAGTAGAGATATGAAATATAAAGATCGTATAAATGTGACTAAGGCAGGTGGTAGACTAAGGTTTATTGGTAGAATACTGGGGAAATGCAATCAGTCTAGAAAGTAGATTTCTTACAAATCACTCGTCCAACCCATTCTAGAATATTGCTCAAATTTGTGGGATCCGCACCTAACAAGACTAGAGGGGGGATATTGAACGTACACAGAGAAGGGAAGCATAAATGGTTACAGGTTTGTTTGATCCGTGGGGAAGTGTCACTGAGATGCTGAAAAAACTGAGCTGGCAGATTCCTGAAGATAAAGCTTATTGACAAATTTTCATAATCGGCTTTAAATTATGATTCTAGGGTATACTGCAGCCCGCTATGTATCGCTCACATAGGGATTGTGAGGACAAGATTACCACCAGATAAGGAGATGCTACCGTAGTTTTACAGAAGGCAGATTATGGAAGTAAGGGCTCGTGAAGACAAGATTACCAGCAGATAAAGAGATGCTATCATCGTTTTACAAAAGGCACATTACGGCAGTAAGGTGCGACAACTTCTGGATGACCTGGCATACGGGCCAGTAGAAAGGGGCCCTCAGACAAGGTGTGTTAGAAGGCCAGGGCCCTTCTAAAGAAAACTGACCTTCCAGAAATTATCGTTAAGCATCTAAGGGGTAAAGCACCTGTACCACACAGACTTTATGGCCTGCCTAAGGTGCACAAGGAAGAGGTTCCTCTACGTCCAATAGTCAGCAGCATTGGCGCAGCCACCAATCTCACTGCTCAACGCCTTAAGAAGACGCTCTCGCTATATGTGGCGAAGTGTGCCCATCACATTCGCAAGTCAGAGCATTTCCTACAACGCCTCAGGCAGCTACAGATCACGGACTCTGACATAATGGACAGTTTTGACGTGGTCTCCCTGCTCACCCACGTACCGCTAAATGATACACTTGAGCAGATTGGAAAAAAGTTGGAGAGTGCTCTCCTGGACTTAGTCAGGCACATATTGACCTTGCTATATGGGAGTCAGTTCTAAGAGCAAACTAAAGTGTGTTCAATGGGCAGATCTCCATCGCCGGTGGTGGGCAGTCTCTTTATGGAAAGACTTGAAGAGGAGGCCTTTACGTCGGTCCCAGATCAGACGAAATGCTAGTTCAGGTACGTGGATACCACGTTTGTCATGTGGCTCCACCGGAGGGAAAAGCTCGACGTTTTCTGGGACCACCTAAACTCACGCCACCCTAACATTAAATTCACTATGGAACTGGAGAAGGATGGACTGCACCGTTTTCCTAAATGTGCTAGTTAAGAGGAAGGCAGATGGTACCTTCAGTCATAGCGTGCACCGCAAACCCGCTTACACCGACCAGCAGTTGCCACCACCCGGCCCAGAAAAATGGTGTACTCAGAACTCTGGTTCACCGGGCACGAACTCTGTCAGGTTCTGATAATTTGGCGACGGGGATGGAACATCTACAGCCTGTATTCTATAAAAATGGGTACTCTTCTCGAGATGTTCAATAGGCACTGTGCGCTGTTTCCTCGCTAGAGGTTCCTGAAGAAGTACAAAAGGAATCGCAGAAGGTTGCATATTTACCACATGTCGGGCCGATACCTGCCAAAATCAGCAGAATTCTCCTCAAACATAACATCAAAAGCGCGTTCCATTCATCCACCAAGTGTAAGGCTCTCCGAGTGAGTGTGAAGTATGGTCTTCGTCTACAGAAACAGGGCGTTTACCAGTGCCATGTGAATGTGGTATGGCACACATCGGCGAGACGAGGGCCGTTGAAATCAGGCGCAAAGAGCGCCAAAGGCAAACCAGACAGAGACATGCAACCAAGTCAGCGATTGCAGAAAATTGTTTGGAAGTCATTCTATGAGGGATAATGATACCAAGATTTTAACACAAACATCGGGATACTAGGACAGCGTCATCAAGTAATCTATTGAGACTAAGGTCGTTGAGAATCTCATTAACCGCGACACTGGTTTCCAGCTGAGCTCAGCTTGGAACCCGGCACTCTATCTCCTGAAGACGCAACGGAGGCAACATCAAGAAGACCCCAAGGGACAGAAGTGTAAAGATGGAGTTAAATGAAACAGCCCGGTACATGTAACAAACGACGCACGTGAAATGGTACTCAGACAACAGACACGATACCTGAGGAGGTTCTTCCGAGTCTCGAGCGGCAATGCGAATGCCATCGTAACACTGCAGCCGCTCCTGGCGGGCAAGCCCTTCGGACGGAAAGAGCAACACGACACACCACCGTAACACAACGTCCTAGATCACAGGAGGACTTAAATGACGACAATCGGAAGAAAAAACTTCTAGTACAGCTTGGACGTGATTCATAACTTAATACAGCAAGACTGACAATGGATAATAGCCACAAAGCACACGCACAGCTTACGGAACAGCCGCGATTAGAAGAAAACGCTACAGGGGCTGCTATTGGTCGGCGCATACCTTGGACAGAGCGCCTGACCCCGGGCGGACTTCAGGCGGAGCAACTAGCACAACATAGGCATTAATACCGGAAGCAGTACCAGGTAGCACCTGAAGAGAACTGCGAGGCAGGAAGTTGAAATACTGTGCAGGAAACATGCGAATAACCGGCATCAGCCCGATTATTCAACATGACACCGTCTCGCCGGGAAAGCCTAAAGAATTACAAGATTAAATTAATTTTAGATCACGTAGACACATTTAAACAATCGTTCTCCCCGCGCTCCATACGTGAATAAACCCTAATAACTGGTACAATCGACGTAGCCTCTGCCGTGAACTTCGCAATGATTTGTGTACATGTAGGTGTATGTAGTAGTAGTAGTAGTAGCAGCAGCAGTAGTAGTAGGTGAGACAACGGTGACGTGGAAGACACAAACTACATATTTTTGGATGCATCAAACTGTGTGGCTTCACGTTAAACTTGCAAAGAAATTTTGTAAGTAATAAATACCACTCACCAACAACTTCACTCCGTCCAAATCAAAGAAAAAAGAGAGATATGAACTGAATGACATAAACTAAATAATTTCGTGTAATCTCATTTTTTTCTAGTTGTTTCCCTAGTTCCTATTTCACCAGCACTGTTGTTTATTTTGCTAACTTTATTTGTTATCTTTACCAATCGTACGAATGACTATATTTTTACGGTGATAATTTCTCGCACTAGAATTTACTCTTACGATTTTATGTTAGTTTATTGTGTAACAAACACACCTTACTAGTTTCATTTCCGTCGCTATTGGTTCTCTTCTGTGACAGACCGTCAAGATGAGACTCGTTCGGCATCTGCTATCGTAGCAGTGGAGGAGACGCGCAATGAACGAAATGGAGCTTTGAAGTTGTGCTTTCGTCTAAAGAAATTTTCAGTTGAGGCCTATGCTGTGTTACAGGAGGCATGGGGAGGGTACGTTCTTCCCTATAACACAGCTCGAATGTGGTTTAAATTATTTACGGAGAGGAGACAATCAACTTCAAAAGAAGGTGGATCGCCCCAGTTACTGCTTTTACGGAAGAAAACATCGACACCATCGTCGCCATAGTTAGGGAGGTTCGACGAACAACCTTGCGAACATTTCCTGGGATACTGAAAATTTCACTGAGTGCCACCAACAAGCTGGAGATGGAAAATTTGTATGAGTTGTGTTTGTGACCTATAGATTCCAAGACAGCTGATTCTCGAACAACAGGACACAACCTTGGAGTTGTGCACGCTGGTGAAGTTCTTAGAGGAAGCTCCAAAGTTTCTTTCAAAGCTAAATGAAATTGGCTAAATCATTCTGATCCTGACAGCAAACGGTGACACTCGGTGTAAAAAGCTCCTTCCTCATCAACCCCCAAAAAACCAAAGGTCGATGTTTCATCTGGAAAACTTATGGTGATCTAATTTTTAGATATTAATCGAAGGGTTTATCAGCAAAGCATGGTTTATCTTTACACACATCAATAACTGGACAACATTACATTTGGATGCCCTAAAACCTTTCCAACTCTATGTCAGGAGCAAATGACCGCACATCCGCAAGTGGTACCACAGAAATTTTTTCCATGGGGGCAGAGGGAGAGGGGGCAAGAACCTAAAAACTGCGTTTTTGACATAAACGAGTTGGTCAGATTCAAGGCATATCATTCCACAAGAACTAAATATTATGGGTGACACAAAAAGTCCCAGTGAACTGATGGTTACCAACTGAATGTATGAATAAAATATCCGTATTCCTGATTCCACGGTGGGCGGAGGGGGAGATTTGCAGTGCACCCATACAGACACCTATCTGTATCCGTAAAGCAGGCTGGATACTGCTGCGTGGCAGCATATTTAAAATGTTGCTACTGAATAACTTGCAAAGATCAACGTGAATTGTATCCATCACCATCCCTAAAGTCCGGATTTAGCCCCATGTGACTTTCTTCTGTTCGGTAACCTGAGTGTTCATCGGAGGTGAGGGTATCATCTGGAGTTCCCCAGGGAAGTGTGATAAGTCCATTATTGTTTTCTATGCACATAAATTATCATTTGGTTATGGTGGATAGCAATGTGCGGCTGTTTGCTGATAATGCTGTGGTGTACGGGAATGTGTCGTCTTTGAGTGACTGTAGGAGGATACAAGATGACTTGTACAGGATCTGTGATTGGTGTAAAGAATGGCAGCTAACTCTAAATATAGATAAATGTAAATTAATGCAGATAAATAGGAAAAAGAATCCCGTAATGTTTGAATACTCCATTAGTAGCGTAGCGCTTGACATATTCACGTCGATTAAAAATTCGGGAGTAACATTGCAGAGCGATATGAAATGGGACAAGCATGTAATTGCAGTTGTGGGGAAGGCGGATAGTCGTCTTCGGTTCATTGGTAGGATTTTGGGAAGATGTGGTTCATCTCTAAAGGAGACCGCTTATGAAACATTAATAGAACCTATTCTTGAGTATTGTGTTTGGGATTCCTATCAGATCGGATTGAGGGAGGACATAGAAGAAATTAAGAGGCGGGCTGCTAGATTTGTTACTGGTAGGTTTGATCATCACACGGGTGTTACGGAAATGCTTCAGGAACTCGGGTGGGAGTCTCTGGAGGAAAGGAGGCGTTCTTTTCGTGGGTAGCTACTGAGGAAATTTAGAGAACCAGCATTTTAGGCTGACTGCAGTACAATTTTGCTGCCGCCAACTTATATTTCTCGGAAAGACCACAAAGACAAGAGAGGTTAGGGCACGTACAGAGACATATAGGCAGTCATTTTTCCCTCGTTCTGTTTGGGAGTGGAACAGGGAGAGAAAGTGCTAGTTGTGATACGATGTACCCTCCGCCACGCACCGTATGGTGGATTGTGGAGTATGTATGTAGATGTAGATGTAGAAACACTTTCGTGGGAGGCATTTTCCATCATAAAACAGTACTGAAGACAGTGGAGGCAATTCTGAAAGACTTCTGACGAATTGTGCCCAGCGTGTCCTTGCAGACTGGCATAACGTTGAGACAAGTGCTTCGCACCCAAAGAGACTGTTTAGATAAGAAGAATTGAAATTATGTGGATCGTTAAAGATACGCATTCAATGAAAATTATGTACGTTCTTTATTGAAATAGTCTTCATACGAAATTCTGATTTATTTACGTCGATGGTCGCGTGATGTATACTCAGAGACAAAAAAATAAATGGAAGTATTACATCAAAAACCTAGCCACGTTTCGCTGGATAAATAATTCATAATAAAAAAGGATTGGACTTGGAAAACATAGGTAAACCACTGTGTGTGTTATGTAAAGAAGTGGTAGACGTACAGAACCGTGAGGAACGCCCTGTGGTACAGCACGCCTTAGGTGGTTTGATCTCGTAGGATTTACTATAGTCGTTGCAACAACAGGCCATCTCTCGACGGGGCGTGAGAGAGAGAGAGTAGCGGCCGTATTGCACGGGCGTCGTAAAATATGGGCGCCAACAGCACGGCCGAGAGAAGGCTCCGGCCGTGGTCGTAAAACGGCGCCGCGGCATACGTGATCCACCTGCGGCTATCTAGCGCCCCGACGACGCGCTGACCTCTTTCACGCCCGCCTTCTCCCAGCATCCGACACACTTTTGTCTAACAACTCAATACGTTCCTCCTACCCGTACTGACAGCGTTATCAACACATATTATAAACAAAGTCCCGCTCTTGTTTTCTACGTCTATCTGATTACTCTGCAGTTCACACTTAAGTACCTGGCAGAGGATACATCAAACCACCTTCAAGCTACTTCCCTACCGTTCGGTTCTTGAACAGCGCGCGGTAAAAACGAGCACTTAAGTCTTTCTGTGCGAGCTATGATTTCTCTCGTTTTATTATGATGATCATTTCTCCTTATGAAGATGGACACCAACAAAATATTTTCACACTCTGAGCAGAAAATTGGTCACTGAAATTTCACTAGAAGGTCTTGCCCCAATGAGAAACACCGTTCTTTTAATAATTGTCACCCAAATTCGTGCCTCATGTTTGTGGCACTGCCTCCAGTATGTCGTGATATTACAAAATGATTTTGCCGTTTTTTGAACTTTTCCGATGTCCTCCGTCAATCCTAACTAATGTGCATGCCACACTGCACACCAGTACTGCAGAACGGGGCGGATAAGCGTACTCCATGCAGTCTCTTTAGTAGATCTATTACAAGCTTAAAGCGTTGTGCCAGTCACTCGCGGTGTTTGGTTTGCTTTCCCACCAAATTTTTATGTCTGTATTTGACTACAAACCACAGGAATTGATGTAGTGATTTTTATGCTATTTGCACCAATAGATATACTGATTCAAGAGGGACGTTTCTGTATGTGGTTTACAAATATTCCGTGCAAATAACGTTTGCCAATTATGTCGTGGCTTCTGAGAACGTTCCTGGAGTATACTGCTTAAATCGTTTAAGTTATATGAAAATGACTAGAACTTGGAGTTAAGATTGGGTTCTCTAACATTGTTCTCTGAAATGTAATCATAATTCTGCCCAGCGGACAGCAAACAAAAGTATGGATGCGCCACACAAGTCGAGCGGCCGTAGATGTTGGTGCCCGAGTGACGTCGGTGTCGGTTACTGGAAACTAACCTAAAAGAAAAGCAATGTTGCTAACCAAGAGCCAAAAATGTACCTTACTGAATGTACTACTGGACTAATCGTGTAGGTAACTATGTGAATTCGCCATATATACACGATACAGTAACTTTCACTGTGAACTAAATGACACCTCCTATGCTACTACGTACACTTCTTTCATTTGTACTGTACACAACGCCCTACCTTTTTTCACTTCGCTCATATGAGGAGTTAGGTCTGCAGCAGAATATGACTGCCCTTCCACATCTACATCTCCATGTGCACAGTCCATCAAGTAATTTCAAAGACTGATTTTATTTCTGGCGTATAGGTGACGTCAGTAACTACAGTAGAAGTTAAAACTAAAAACAGACATGCATTCGACCAGTTACTCGTGAGCAGGCAGTGTTAAGTAGCGGACGAGCGACCACAGAGTTTCAGCGTTGTTGTGTGGCAAGTCGTAATGGAGGAACGTCTCTGAATCAAATCTTCAAAACATTTTCAGTAATGTTTGGAAGAAGATGAAAGTGTTTGCAAAGCTTCTCCCGCACTTCTTGTCTACCGAAAAAAATCAACTATACGGAACGGGGACAGTTTTTTTTCTGGAAAACAACATCACTGGTGACGATACTTGGTGTTATCAATACTAACTACCAGAAGTGCAGAAATTCACGCGAACGGCCAACACTTTGACCACATAACTGACATTTAAACCAAAGTGATATGTGAGTTGAACAACTTCTCAGATAAGAATTTCTCTGAGAGTTTCACAGTGTTATACGAACTTTCTGTGCGTTCTACTTAAGGACGTGGGGGTGCAAGGGTGAGACTGAAGCATTAAAAGTACCATCTTCACTTTAGTTTTTATTAATCCACTCTCGAAACACTTTGGACTGACGTCGTATATCCCCGATGTGCAAATCACTATGAAGTGCATCGGAGAGAGTATTTCCCGTACTTGTACGTATTAGCTGTCCTTCCCGTAGTCGTGTATGAAGAGTAAGAAGAATGACTGCTTAAATATTTCCGTGCATGCTGTAAGCAGTCCATCGTTTCTTCACGATCCTTATGGGAGCAATGCATAGAAGGGTGTAGCATATTGCTGGATTGCTCAGTTAAACTGACACTTGAAACGTTGTAAGTATTCTTTCGCGGGATAGTTGGTGTCTATCTCCAAGCTTCTAACACTTTAGGTTTGATATTAGAATTGTGAAATTTCTCCGTTGGTCCAAAAAACCTATGACCATTATTGCATACTCTCACTATAACGTGGACTCTGTACACAGGCCCTGGCGGGTCTGTCGGTACCGTCATTCGACCACAGATATAGGCACATAGGGCACGGCGACTTTTTCCAGGCACCAACATCTCTATAGCAATATCAAGTGACTTTTGACAAAACATCCGTGGAACTATCTTGTGCATATCATTGTGCAGATCGTTTCGTGAAGGGGAGTTGCACTAAATTTTTCCGTGTAAGTATTATTAGTTTAATATTTCTTGAAACCTCCTAAACAGTTGATTATACCACTTCTATTCCCAGAAAGGTACTGTCACGTAAATAAAACACGTTCAAAGTGATCTGAATGTTCCGAGGCGCACTTTACGCTCTGAAATATTTCTTGGAATATTAGGCTAAAAAAAGGAGCTTACTCCCTTCCGGCATGCTGTATGGCTGCAACTTACTGGGATTCAGTGAAACTGCAGAACAGTAAAAATTGCACATAATTTTGTTTTATTTAAATGACGACGGTTTTCGACTTTAACCCGTTATTAAGTCATCCTCATAAGTTCCTTTTTTTTTATTTATTCGTATGGCTAGGGCCCCCCAATCGGGCAGACCGTTCGCCGGCTGCCGGTCTTTGAATTTGATGCCACTTCGGCGAGCTGCAGTCGACGAGATTGATAAGATAATGATGAGGACAGCACAACACCCAGTCCATGGACGGGGAAAATTCCCCGACCCAGCCGGCAATCGAACCGGGCTCAGAGGATTGACAATCCGTCACTCTGACCATTCAGCTACCGGGGAAGGACTACACATAACTCCTAACATGTTACCATAATGTTTGCACTCTAGCCACATTGCTTGTATGGCTCAGACAAGCAATGTGGCCAGCGTTCAGACATTATGGTGTTATGGTCGGCCTTATGTTGATTGCTTGATAGTCAAAAAATGGTTCAAATGGCTCTGAGCACTATGGGACTTAACTGCTGTGGTCATCAGTCCCCTAGAACTTAGAACTACTTACACCTAACTAACCTAAGGACATCACACAACACCCAGCCATCACGAGGCAGAGAAAATCCCTGACCCCGCCGGGAATCGAACCCGGGCGCGGGAAGCGAGAACGTTACCATACGACCACGAGATGCGGGCGCTTCATAATCGACTGAAATCCAAAACCGGTCGCCATTTAAATAAATACAAATTTCTGTGCAACTTTGACTGTTTTGCGGTTTCACTGAACAAAAATGCTTTTTTCTTTCCTATGCCTTCCCTAGGATGAAGGACGCAGGGGATTATGGATACAAACACTGAAACGGAAAAACTTCAAGCCAAACACGCACACTTGTGTCTGTTCCAAATCCTTCTAGTAAAACTGTTTTTACAGAGCAGAGACTGGAGATAAATGGCTTCGCATTGATGTTGTGCCAGCAAAATCTGATTTTTTTTAGCACCTTCGGGCAAAGAGGCACAAGCTTCGTAAACCTCAGTGCAAGAGGTGTTCACTAGACAACATGTGCTGAAACTTCTCACATTTCTCGTAATTCTGGGTATTTACACTGTATTAGTGTGTGGATATGAGGGGGATAAATTTAAGCAGTAGTTGTAAAAATATGACTGCAGCAATATGATATTTCAAGTAACACTGTTGTAATGCGTTTTAGACTAAGTGTAGAAATTCTTTTTCGTGTACATTTTCGTTTGGTGAACTTGTGCAGCAGAAAACGACTTTTCTTTGTCTTCAGTCACTGAACTATGTTTTGAAGTGAACGCTGGGACAAGTAAGTGATATAAATACGAAAAAAAGACATTTCACTGGAGGTGCTTTACAGTTTATGGGAGAAGGAAACTTGATTTCGTTCGTTGGGACGAGGTTTGGTGCCGTCATATTACGGTTTTTTTGTTCTTTTTTATGATCATCTGTGTAGATACGAAGTCTAAGTATTGCTTAGCCATCTATAATAAACATTTTATCCGATCAAGGCTCTGTTCATACGCAAAATGCACATTTTATACTGTGCACATGTCTCCTTAATGCAGTATGCATCTAATAATTGGTAATTCGCAAAGTTAAATCAGTCCCCTAGAACTCAGAACTACTTAAACCTAACTAACCTAAGGACATCACACAACACCCAGCCATTATGAGGCAGAGAAAATCCCTGACCCCGCCGGGAATCGAACCCGGCAACCCGGGCGTGGGAAGCGAGAACGCTACCGCACGACCACGAGATGCGGGCGAGGAACATTCTCCCATTCATAAGTTTGCATTTGTTCAGCAGCAGCTCTCCACGATTGGCGTCAACGTCATGGACTGGTCGCCACGGACGGCTGATATGAACTCCATGGAAAACATGTGGGCTGAGGTCGCCAGAACGTTAACAGAGAACTGGCCACGGAACCAACCAACTACTGCGGACGCTCTTTGGGACTGCGACCTGGAAGCCCGAGAGGAAGTTGCTTCTTCAGGCTGTTGCTTCCGACGGCTTATACATTCCATGCCAAGACGCGTGATAGAAGTTCAAAATAATGAAGGATTCTGGATAAAATATTAGAGTTCTTAAAATGTTTCGTTATTTCTTCTTTCTCGTCATTTTTCTCACCGGGAACTAGTGGACGATCGCGTGGCAACAGAAAAGATACAATATGGGTTAGCTTTCCTTTGAGTTGCCCTTTTAATTCAAGTGGGTTTCTTTTGAATATACAGCTCGTTAAGTATTCTGTTTTGATTTCATTTATACCCTGTCTACATACTTACGAACTAATCAGAGTAGATGGACTCTGTCACAGTAGTTTTGTTATTTCACGTACGTCCCTCTCTTCCCCTCCATCCATGAATACACCCTCCGTCCTCCACACAATACGCCAACGATTTCATATTATGTTTACTTGCCGCGCGAGATTAGCCGAGCGGTCTAGGGCGCTGCAGTCATGGACTGTGAGGCTGGTCCCGGCGGAGGTTCGAGACATCCCTCGCGCATGGGTGTGTATGTTTGTCGTTAGGATAACTTATGTTAAGTAGTGTGTAAGATTAGGGACTGATGACCTTAGCAGTTAAGTCCCATAAGATTTCACACACATTTGAACATTTATGTTTACTCGTTGTTAATATCTCTTCTATTCTCTCCCACACTCTTTCTCTCTCTGACACTATCGCCGCAAGTGCCCTTCTATTACACTCCCCCAGAACTTTGTAAATAAATCTATCGGTTTCCAATGACGCTACATTATCTCTTTTAATTGCTGCTGTTTTTACTCTCTATCCTTCCTCTCACCACCAATGAAACAGTATTCTTTGGTCTCCCCTTTCCTATAACCCATTCTTCGCTCTGAGAACAGTCCTCCCTTATCTCTCGGTCCTAAGATAAAACAAACTATGTCACACATCTAAGTAAGCAACACTGTGCAAACATTTCACGTTTATGCTTTGCACTTCTGCACTTCTATCCATTCCCAGATCCCGCCCTCCTTCCTGTTACGCGTCCCTTGACATCTGCATCTACATCTAAATGAATACTCTGCAATTCATAATTATGTGCTTGGCAGGGGGTTCTGTGGTCTGGTGGATTAATCTTTTATTGATGTGTAAAACGTGTAGGTTCACGTCACACGTCAGGCGTAGATTTTTAACACACACAAGTAGCTCTCCTTTACCTAGTAACGCCAAGTGCAGAACGCCAGTAAGCTCCGTAGTTCAATGTCCGCAGTAAAGATAACATCCCTTCGCTGCCGACTGGGCATTCGTTTGAGCCGTGACAGGTGGAGAAACCCCGGGAGACATAGACTCTGTCACCAGCAAGCCGTCGTAAACTAGAAAACATTTTTCATTTAATGAACCAAAGGCCATGTAAGTTCACAAGGCTCTTACTTTATTTGAAACTGAGACGTTGAAAATTGTGGTGCTGGACTGGGATTAGATTTCGATTTCACTGTGTTCCGAAGCTTGCAAACTTTTCTAGGCGTCCTCGAAAGGCACCATATGGTTTCGAATCCTAATCAGCACAAAATATTCATTATTTCATTTCAAGCCCTAGCTTGTGCACTCCGAACTACTGGTGAAAAATAGTTGCATTTTCAACGTCTCTTCGTAGGTTGTCAGCTGTAAAGTGTTCGTTTCAACTCATAGTCACATGATGAGCTTTTTATCACAACATTACAAGATCAAACGTTTCCTTACATCTTTTCAAGTTCAAACATTCATCTCCATCCTACTGGTGAAAACTGGTTTGGGATTAACGTTGTGTTCGTTGTGATCACCAACGACGACATGTTGTGGACTCAACTTGTAGCCAGCAGAGTATTTTCCATCACATCATTGAAAGTACTAACATGCCATTACTAGCTATTATTGGAAAAGAATTTGATAGTTAGTTTCTTCATGACCACGAGTGCTGGGTTTGAATTCCATTAAGCACAGAACTTTTCGTCGACTGATGTCTAGCTAAACATGCGCCCATCTCGCTACTTGTGAACCAATTATCGTCTGTTCCTGGCTAGAAAAAGACGGTGCTAGATGCTGGGCTCGAATCCCAGTCAGGCAAAAACAATTCCATCGTCAATTAAGGTTCCAGCATTTCGCTATTGGTGAAAACATTTGATATTTAACTTCTGATTTTATGTACAGTCGTGCTCAAAAGTATCCAAACGACCTGAATTGCATTTCATCTGATTCCCATGCAACCCACATAACGCAGCAGTCTAGCAGGTCCTCTAATCGCTCCTTGATACTAGAAAACACTGCTCTGTATCGCAATAGCTCAAGATGTAAAGTGATAACACGATACTACAAATATCAGGGAACACCTCATCACAGATAAGACTGTCCTTAAGGCTTGTAAGCTCGCATTTATTGCTATAAATGACATACCTGAAATGTTAGCACTCTCATTATTACGTCAGATATGTAATGCACGTAGTAAGTTCGTCGTATTCAAATGCTCAGAGACATTTTGAACCATTTGAGCTTCTGTATGTCGTTAAAATTGGTTCTAAACTCGGAATGCAACTCAGACCGCCCTTAACGCGGATTTTGATCCCTTCGTGACAATACAGTTCGACTACAACTTGTTGTTTGTTCACAACTGCAGATTCCTCAACATCTCCACATATTGCGCATGAATGGGTTGGAATACTGGCCCAGCACTAAACGTTTCGCTATGTATTATCAAGCTCTAGCATGAGAACACATATCTGCTGGTGGATAATAATGTTTATTTTTAATGCATTTTCATTCGTTGTCAACACTAAAGATATCTGACGTTTTTGACTCCCAGTGAGAGATCACTGTAAGTTCAAGTATGTTATCCGAGCTGCTGGTGGAGACAAATTCGGTAGCTGATGTCTCTTTGTGTGTAGTCAACAACGATATAACAGCGATATGTGCCGGGTTAGAGTCCTGGGAAGGAAAAATTAATGTTTTGTCTCGTCATTTCATTTAATACATCTAGCTACTGCCGAGATAATCCGATATGTCAAAGTTGATTGTGCTTCACTAACAAACCGATTAGGTTCTGGGTTCGAATCCCTGTTCAACACAAAGCTTTACCTCACTGTATTTCAACTGGGTAGGAACTCGCGACCGTTAAAAATGTTTACGTTATGTAATTTAAAGTTGATATTTGCTAACTGATACTGTCTAAAATCGAGGTATATCACTCTCCTTGTGCCTAGTCAGGAATGACTGTTTATTTCCGTCAGTCCTGAAATCTTAGTTTTATGATCTGGGTTTGAATCCATATGCAGAACGAGGCGGTTCGTCGTGTCATTTGAAGTTCATACATATTCTCAACTAGCTGCTCGTGAATAACGTAAATTTTTAATGATATTTTGTGTTAAATAACAAGTATAGTATGTTACTTTGAAGAGTAAATCATGAATACGACGAACGTACTACGTGCATCACCTATCTGACGTAATAATGAGAGTGCTAACGTTTCAGGTATGTCATTTATAGCAATAAATGCGAGCTTACAAGCCTTAAGGACAGTCTTATCTGTCATGAGGTGTTCCCTGATAGTTTTAGTATCGTGGTATTACTTTACATCTTGAGCTATTGCGATACAGAGCAGTGTTTTCTAATGGTGACTTGTTGGAACCATTTTCAATAGTCAAACGATTGTATCAAGGAGCGATTAGAGGACCTGCTAGACTGCTGCGTTATGTGGGTTGCATGGGAATCAGGCGAAATGCAATCTAGGTCGTTTGAATACTTTTGAGCATGACTGTACTTTATTAACAATCCGATTAGATGCTGGGTTCGCATACCTGTCACAAGCTTTATATGATGGAATTTCAATTTTAAACATGAGCATACGTTTTTCCTTCTGAATGACACCACATTAAACGTCGTTGGGGGTAGTTCCCAGGACGGTAACTGTTATGACAGGATTCCCAGTTCAGTACAAATATTTTCGTCATTTATTTTCTGGATCTCATTTGATAACTGATAATGGTGCAAACGTCTGTACTTCACGTCTCTTTATTTCTAGTGATCCTGTGTCAATAAGGCACAAACAAAGCTTTAGCTTGGTTAGCAATTGCTATAGGTGCTGAGTTTGAATGCAGGTCCAGAACGACGATGTTGGTAATGTCATTTAAAGTTCAAATTTGTGTACACATAGACGTTGATATGTTACGAGAACAATGATATTACTGGCGATTCGCTGTTAATGTTAAGATTTCCTTAGACTGCTTGTTGCTGTTAATCGCGTTTTTCTACTGGTTCGTCCAATATCCAGCACGTGGATGGAAAACATTTTAGAGAGCGAAAAACTTTTTTCCAATTGCCGTACAGCTTTGTAACTCCATATATTGTCTCAAGTATTTAATTTTGACTAAGGATTACTGTACGATATATGTAAAATAATCCATTTTATCAGAACTTTTGGAATGTCACTTGTTGTAATTAAGGTTAATTTATGAGTGTTATGGGGTGTCTCATCGCCAAGAACGTGTTTTCTAATATGTTTTGTATGACAATATTAGTTGACGCTTAGACTGACTGCCATAAAGACCTTTGGTCTCTTAGTAGTCTCTTGCGGTACCCATTGTGTGTACTCAAATGACTGTACCCCACGGGGTTTTGGTGTCTAGAGCACCTGCAACACAGCTACGTTATGTTGGTTGTATTCGGCAGTGACCCACTTTTTTTGCTGTCAAGTGTACATATATGAATTGACTGTTTCCACGTGCGGCATATAGTTCTTTTTTTATTCCATTTCATTACCTTCCTGTTTGTGCCCACCCAGCCACCCCAGTAGCGGAAAGACGATACAATAGCTTGTTTGAGGCCAATTTCGTGGCAGTAATGAGAATACGAATGCAATGACAATACAACATCCGATCTCAAAGCGAGAAAATCTCCGACCCGGCCGGGAACCGAACCTGGGCCCCACCGGTTAGCAATCTGCCGTACAGACCACACAGCAGCCGAGGTGAACCTTGCGTCTCCTTGTGTTGTATTCATAGAAAATTAAGAACTGAGTTTTTTGAAATAGACAATTTTAAATTTCCATATATTTATACCAAGTTGCCAGTATTTTAATTTCAAATCTTTTCGAGATCTGACTGAGTATTTGTGCAAAAGTTTTCAGACAGAGCTGCACTATTGGTAAGCAACTTATAATTTAACTCGAAGAAAATGAACTAGCGACAGTCAGCGCGGATTCAGAAAATATCACTCGAGTTCAACGCAACTATCTCTTTGTTCACACGAAGTAATGAACGCTGACAACAAGGGAACTCAAATTGATTCCATATATCTGCATATACATCCACATCGATATTTTGCAAACCACATTTAAGTGCCTGACAGAGCGTTCATCGAACCACCTTCACAATTCTCTATTATTCCAATCTCGTATAGCGAACGGAAAGAATGAATACCTATATCATTCTGTGCAGGATCTGATTTCCTTTATTTCATTACTGTGATCGTTTCTCCCTATTCAGACCGGCGTCAATAAAATATTTTCGCGTTCGGAGGAGAAAGCTTGTGTTTGAAATTTCGTAAAAAGCTCCCGCCGCAAAGAAAAACGCCTTTGTTTTAATGATGTCCACCCCAAATTGTGTATCATTTCAGTGACTCTCTCTAACCTATTTCGCGATAATACAAAACATGCTGATATTCTTCGAACTTTTTCGATGTACTCCGTCAATCCTATCTGGTAAAGATCCCATACCGCACAGCAATATTACAAAAGAGGACGGACAAGCGTAGGGCAAGCAGTCTTCAGTAGATCGGGTACGTTTTCTAAGCGTCCTGCCAATAAAACGAAGTATTTGGTAGCCTTCCCCACAACATTTTCTATGTCTTACTTGCAATTTACATTGTTCGTAATTGTAACTCCTACGTGCTTAGGTGAATTTATGGCCACTTGATTTGAGTGATTTAACGTGTAACCGAAGTTTAGCCGATTCCTTTTAGCACTCATATGGATGACCTCACACTTCTCGTTATTTAGGGTCAAATTCTAATTTTCGCAATTGTGCAATTTATTTTGATCTTCTGATGACTTTATTAGTCGATACCGCGGTTTAATCGCATCCTTATTATTGCTTTGTGCCAGAAAGGGGTCTCAACAAAGGAGTGTCCAGACGTTACGGAGTGAACCAAAACAATATTGGTCGGACATGGAGGCGTTACAGAGAGACATTAACTGTCGGTTACATGGACACTCATGCCGCCGAAGGGCTACTACAGCAGTGGATGACCGCTACCTACGGATTATGGCTCGGAGGAACCATGACAGCAACGCCATCATGTTGAGTAATGCTTTTCGTGCAGCCACAGGACGTCGTGTTATGACTCAAAGGGTGCGCAGTAAGCTGCATGATGCGCAACTTCACTCCAGATGTCCATGGCGCGGTCCATCTTTGCAACCACGACACCATACAGCGCGGTACAGATGGGTCCAACAACATGCCGACATTTTCTCTTCGCCGATGAGTGTCACATATCCCTTCAACCAGACTATCATCGGAGACGTGATTGGAGGCATCCCGGTCAGGCTGAACGCCTTAGACACACTGTCCAGCAAGTGCAGCTAGGTGGAGATTCCCTGATTCTGAGGTGGCATTATGCAGGGCCGACGTACGCCGCTGGTGGTCATGGAAGGCGCCGTAACGGCTATACGATACGTGAATGCCATCCTCCGACCGACAGTCAGCAACCATATCGGCAGCATATCGGCGAGTCATTCGTCTTCATAGCCTCCATCGTGCACATCGTGTGAATAACTTCCTTCAGGATAACGACATCCCTCGACTAGAGTGGCCAGCATGTTCTCCAGACATGAACACTATAAAACATGCCTGGGATAAATTGAAAAGGACTGTTTATGGACGACGTGTCCCACCAACCACTCTGAGGGATCTACTCCGAATCGCCGTTCAGGAGTGGAACTATCTGAACCAACATTGCCTTGATGAACTTGTGGGTAGTATGCCACGACGAATATAGGCATGCATCAATGTAAGAGGACGTGCCACTGGGTATGAAGACGTACCGGTGCGTACAGCAGTCTAGACCACCATGTCTGAAGGTCTCGCTGTATGGTGTACAACATGCAGTGTGTGGTTTTCATGAGTAATAATAAGGGCGGAATTGTTGTTTATGTTGCTCTCTATTCCAGTTTTCTGAACAGGTTCCAGAACTCTCGGATGCGAAGTGATGCAGAACTTTTTTGATGTATGTATGTGCAACGGAGCTCGACTTCCATGAGGTGGTGAGAGGTGGCACGCCACTCTTCCACTACAACATTTTCAGCCAGATCAACATTTATATTTTAGGGCGTGATTCCCAGTACTAGATTTGCTATATGTGGTTAATGACTTTTCCCACCTGAGGAAATTGTGGCCACAATGTGCTTGTAACTACATGTGTAACCTGTAGAGAACTCGAACCCGGGGGGCCGAAGCCGGGAGCGGGATGAATTGGGAGCCATCATTGCTAAAAACCGTGACCAGGAAGAGGAAGTGATTCTGGGAAACAGTGTTCGCTGGTTCTTATCTCCAGAGGGGCTTCAGCCCGAAGCTCTGTCCTCCTTACGCTTAGTGTAGGTCAGAACAGCGCTGGTTTGCAAAACAGGCGCCCCTCTGTCACAGAACACTGCCATATGATTGAAAATGGTTGGAGAAATCCATGTTAGAGAGTGTGCTGTAAACTGAGCTTTTATGCAAACGGTGGGAAAGTCATAAAACTCTCTGCCTGTTAGAATCTGGGAAGATACAGACAAAGCGGAGATCGCTCCATAAATGAGGAATTCTAATCCCGTCGAGTTACATTTTTTTTACCAAAATACGGCCATGCTTACTGTGAGAACGACGCCTCCCTAGTCTAAAATCTTTTTTCAGAGAACAGAGATTGCCTCCTCTCAGGTTATGCAAAGTAGAGGTTTGATACCCCAGCGAGGGGAGCTGAGTCTGGATTAGCTACCACGCCTGCAGAACAGTCAAGAGTGGAGAAGTGGAACAACCGAAATAAAATGTTCAAACGTACCTACGTTCGGTATTTTAATTTAAAAAACCTACCTGTTACCAACTGTTCGTCTAAAATTGTGAGCCACATGTTTGTGACTATTACAGCTCCATCTGTCACAAAGTGGAAAAAGTGGTCCAACTAAAACATTCATATTGCTTTACGTACTACACGAATATGTAATAAAAAATGGAGGTTCCTATTCTAAAAAAAACGCTGTTGATATCCGTTTGACCTATGGCAGCGCCATCAAGCGGGCCAACCATAGTGCCATCTGGTTCCCCCCTTCAAGCTAGACGATTTCGTTCTTTGCATTTTTGTCGTTTGATGGTTATTTTGTGAGATATTTGACCTGGTCACGATCAATGGAGTACCCTGTATACCATCTGTTCTAGGCAGTTCTACGGGACGGCATTTATTGATATTTTTAGGATGTCTCATCACATTCACCGCTCAAAAAATGAAATTTTCGTAATTGTATTTTGATAATATGAACTAACAATAACCATAAAAACTCTACGAACATTTTATATTATGTACAAGTAATACAGCTACTTTCATAAGACATGCATCAGTTGTTAATCTTCCTTCGAGTTATAGGTACTTTCCTCACTTCACGTAGGGCGCTTGTACCATTAAGTTGAAGTTAATTACATTACACGTTGAACTGAAATATATATACAAAACAAAGCCGTAGACATAACTATATCTGAGGCACTGTGTCGTTACATACTCCTCCATCAATAGTCACCAAATGCTTCTGTTCCACGTTTCTCTCCATAATCATTGACGCCCATCCATATTGTGACTCAGAACGTATGGCTAATCGGAGGAGGCTGCCAAATGCCAGTCAAGAAAAATTTAAGTCGTAGCACTGTACAGGAAATGCAAAAACTGGAATTTGTTCCTTTGATCTCCGCCGTTATTATTGGCAAAGGTACCACCCACCTGCTTCATCGAAGCAGGTGGAGCATACTCAGTTGATTCGCTAATGAACTGTAGTGAATACGAGTCTGAGTGTCTGTGACAATGAGCTGTTCGTGTATTCGTCATAATCTACATCTACATGTATACTCCGCAAGCCACCCAACGGTGTGTGGCGGAGGGCACTTTACGTGCCACTGTCATTACCTCCCTTTCCATTTCCAGTTGCGTATGGTTGGCGGGAAGAAGGACTGACTGAAAGCCTCCGTGCGCGCTCTAATCTCTCTAATTTTACATTCGTGATCCCATCGGAAGGTATAAGTTGGGGGAAGCAATATATTCGACACCTCATCCAGAAACGCACGCTCTCGAAACCTGGCGAGCAAGCTACACCGCGATGCAGAGCGCCTCTCTTGCAGAGTCTGCCACTTGAGTTTGTTAAACATCTCCGTAACGCTATCACGGCTACCAAATATCCCTGTGACGAAACGCGCCGCTCTTCTTTGGATCTTCTCTATCTCCTCCGTCAACCCGATCTGGTACGGATCCCACACTGATGAGCAATACTCAAGTATAGGTCGAACGAGTGTTTTGTAAGCCACCTCACAGTGCACTTGCAGCTTCATTTGCACACGGAGTTCCTTGATCTTCTACGATAGTTACAATACTGCATTCAGATAATTTCGAATCCACTTTCGCTTGTGAGATCCGCCAAACGAGCACGCATAAAATAATGCACTTCTCTTTGTCAAAGGACATTCCAGAATCATAGATAACGAAATAGACGTCGAATTCATACAGTGTAGGATCTTGCAGGGGTACCTTTATTGTACGCCCAAATTACGCATACTTCTTTCTTATTCTAATGGGAAAAGTATTTGATGTATAGTACCGGTAATGGTTGACTATTGAAGTTTCGAGAGACGTTGAAGGTAAAATTAGAGATATTCTTGCTCACACAGAGGCCTATCAGTAACCATCCTTCCCACGAACTATGGAACAGGAAAGGGGGGGGGGGAGGATTGGCAATAAAGTACACTCCACTGCACACCGCAAGGCAGCTTACAGGACATAAATGTACACGAATATGCAGATTCTAGAAAACATCTCGTATGATGAGAGGAAAAAAAGCAAACAGACATCTTATTCAGAGTGAAAGCTTTCATGACATCAATGGGAAATGCAAATCTAAGCGTACATGGGTATTGCCTGTCAAATCTCGACAGAATCAAGGTAGAGCAATTTCCCATAAAAGGCAAATTTCCCGAGTTGGAGTCCTGATCCGGCACACAGTTTTAATCTGACATGAAGTTTCATGATTTATCTGTCATCAACATCATCAGCAAAAAAGTGTTATCCCATATCACAAGATGAGGGAAAATATTAAGAATAAAAAAAATATGTATATTATTTGGAACAACGATATCCAGTTATGAAGGAGAATAATTGAGTAGAAACTTCACCACGAACGTATAAAACGAGAATTTGTGGTCTAGAGAACAAAATACTGGCTTATCGAGTAACGAACCAGCTTTGTGACTCTCATCTAAAAAAAAAAAAAAAAAAAAAAAAAAAAAATCATGTGTGTTGAAAAATATGAGAACAATATTTCGTTACCGTGGAGCCTTTGTAATGGAGAGAAACTGAAATCTGAGAGCTATTAGTCTTTGCTTCTGTTGCTACGTAGCAGATGAAGCTGGGAGACGTTGGGTTCATTAGTTCAGACAGAGAAATAACGAAGAAGAAATTTTCTTTGCCTTTGCTTTTGTTTAAGCACGTCAGTTCCAGACATGCACTCGTATACATCGCTAAATGAGTTTGACTTTGAAATCTTTCTCCCCAGCGTTAGTCAGATAAATTCTCTTGCAGGGGCCACTAATTACCTGTAGTAGAGCTTGAAAGAAAAACATGCAATTAAATGAGCCGATGGACGGGGATTGATTTCTCTGGCATTGTCTTCGTTTTCTTAGGTAAGACAACAATTGGACCCCAAAGAGTAAAGAATATAATGTTGCCCTACAAAAGATCGCAGAGACAGTGTTCTAAATTACACACATCAAAAAAAGTTTTCTATCACCTCGGATCCCAGAACTCCTGAAGATAAACGCTGACTGTGGATATTGTGTCACAGACACACTCCCTTTGACTGCTCAGAGATGTCACTAAACCCCCCCGAAGATGTAAGCAACCACGTATGCGCAGCGCCTTTTAGGCGGAGGGGGTCCGACAGCCGATCAGTTCCAGTCATTCAACTAGGAAGGAGGTACAAGGCTCGTGTTTTCTGTAGGACAACCATGCCTAGATGGTAAAATAGCGCGGTTCGAACGCGTCCGCATTGTAACTTTTTACCAAGAAGAGCTCTCAATAAGGGAAGTGTCCAGGCGTCTCGATGTGAACCAAAGCGATATTGCTCGGACATGGAGGAGATAGAGACATTAACTGTCGATGACATGCCTCGCTCAGGCCGCCCAAGGGCTACTACTGGAGTGGATGACCGCTAGGGCTCGGAGGAGTCCTGACAGCAACGCCACCATGTTGAATAATGCTTTTTGTGCAGCCACAGGACGTCGTGTTACGACTCAGACTGTGCGCAATAGACTGCATGATGTGCAGCTTCACTCCCGACGTCCATGACGAGATCCATCTTCAGAACCACGACACCATGCAGCGCGGTACAGATGGGCCCAACAACGCGCTGAATGGACAGCTCAGGATTGGCATCCCGTTCTCTTCACCGATAAATGTCCCATATGCCTGAACCCCACACAGTCGTCAGAGACGTGTTTGGAGGCAATTCAGTCAGGCTTCACGTCTTAGACACATTGTCCAGTGAGAGCAGCAAGGTGGAGGTTCCCTGCTGTTTTTGGGTCGCATTATGTGGGGCCGACGTTGGTGGTCACGGCGTCGGCTGTTCGATACTTGAATGCCATCCTGCGACCGATAGTGGAACCATATCGGCGGCATAGTGGCGAGGTATTCGTCTCCCTGGACAGTAATTCGCGTCCCCGTCGTGCACAACTTGTGAATGACTTCCTTCAGGACAACGACATCGCTCGACTAAAGTGGCCAGCATGTCCTCCAGACATGGACACTATCGAACATGCCTGGGATAGATTGAAAAGAGCTGTTTACGGACGACGTGACCCACCAACCACTCTCAGGGATCTACGCCGAATCGCCGTTGAGAAGTGGGACAATCTGAACCAACAGTGCCTTGATGATGTAATGGATAGTATGCCACGACTAATACCGGCATGCATCAATGCACGAGGACGTGCTACTGGGTATTAGAGGTACCGGTGGTACAACATGAAATGTGTGGTTTTCATGAGCAGTAAAACGTGCTCCGGCCTCTGTGGCCGAGCGGTTCTAGGCGCTTCAGTCTGGAACAGCGGTGCTGCTCCGGTCGCTGGTTCGTATCCTGGATGTGTGTGATGCCCTTAGGTTAGTTAGGTTTAAGTAGTTCCAAGTCTAGGAGACAGATGTTACGTCCCATAGTGCTTAGAGCCACTAATAAAAAGGGCGGAAATGATGATTATTTTGACCTCTGTTCCAGTTTTCTGTATAGGTTCTTGAACCCTCTGATCCGAGGTGATACAAAACTTTTTTTGATGTGTGTATATCACAGTAAAATGAATTTGCTGCGCTGGATGGTTCAAATGGCTCTGAGCACTATGCGACTTAACATCTGTGGTCATCAGTCCCCTAGAACTTAGAACTACTTAAACCTAATTAACATAAGGACATCACACACATCCATGCCCGAGGCAGGATTCGAACCTGCGACCGTAGCAGTCCCGCCCACTGTGGATACAGGGCTTCTTTGCAGATAGAACTCAGCAATTTCAGAAGTGCTGTAATGCAAGAACGCGAACGTTTGTACATCTATGTGCCCTTTTTCTTAAAGAAATATTTAATACAGCCAAGGAGTGCCATCAAACTAATCGTAACAGTAAATTTTGATACCATGTGTTACTTTTTTTCTTTGCTTATTTTATGCGTGTTTAGGTATACGGTAGTATATTAGTGCATATTTTAGGGTTTTATAGCAGTATTTATAAGGCAGTCATAAAATAAACATTTTTATGGAGAAAAATTCCGTCTTTGCAACTAAATGAATGGATGTTTGATTTTTTCCATACGTGTTTTGCTTTTTTTGCTTCTGGAGCATCTTCAGTGGACTGTAATAAAAGTCTTTTTATTGTATATAATAAACGCATTATATAGCAGTTACAAGTATCTTACTATATTACGTTATGTCCTGTTATTCTCTTGTTTTTAAGATCAGAAACAACTTCTCCAGCACAAGTTTCGTGATGTTAAATTATCGTTTGGTGTTACTTACGATTTGCGATTTTGTTGATCCATGTCTGGCGTCCTGGAGACGTATTTACTTGGTCTTCATGCTGCAGATGCCAAATTTTTTAGGTTTTCCGACCATATTTATTTCAATACTTCACTTCCATTATTCACTGTATACTGGATATGTGTTTTTATAGCGCTGCGCGATTGTCTTACGTCTTTCATTTGTGTGTGGTGTATATATTTGGTTTAATAGTGATTCATTTGTTGTGTGTGTGTGTGTGTGTGTGTGTGTGTGTGTGTGTGTGTGTGTGTGTGTGTCTGAGAGATAGAGAGGGAGAGAGAGAGAGAGAGAGAGTAACTTATTGTCTAATTTGGTTATGTTTTTCATCTCTGTTTGTTATTGTTTTGCTGACTAACATTATCAGTGAGTAATTACTTATATTGATTTTTAGTTTATAAAAGTGCGAGAAAAATAAATATTATTTCTGCTGTTGCAAGTAATTTATATTAGGTGCATGCTTTATAGCTTTTAGTGTACTTAAGGCTGAATTTTATTCATCTGACGAACGGGTTCTTATCTTGTCCTTAATGTTATTCATTTTAGAAAATAAGTGCTCGGAGGCAGAGCTAGATGAAAATATTGTCAAGCCAGCTTCTTCAGGCAATTATATGTGTCTGGAATTGAATACGACATTTCCATAATTTTAATTTTGGCATTTTTCCTCATATTCCCTGATAGTCTTTCTGATTCGTTTACTTTCAGTTGTTTCCTTGAGTAGATAAATTTTTTGAGTCATAGTATGCCAGCGGCATTTGAATTTCTTCAGTTCCCAACCACTCAATTTTAGAAAAGTCCAGTTTACCTAGTGAAGTCACATCTGGATAAATAGTGTAATACATTTTAGTGTTTCCGACAACTCTTTAGACTGAGGAAACCTCCATGAAATTTTTTTGACTGTTGAATGTGTTGCAGGAGAAGATTCCTCAGTGATTTTTTTTTTTGTCTGGTTCTCTCCGTCGGTCCAAATCGGTGTTAAATTGTTTTCATATTTGGAAAATACTTGGAGTTTTTGTAAACAATGCTGCTTTTAAAATACAGTTAAGCTCAATAGCGCATATAAGGTGTATGTTTGCAATAACTGTTTTGTTTGCGCCTTTGAAGCTTTACATTCGGATCATTGAAGTGCTGGCACATGTCCGTAATATCCATTAACAATCTCTTTTTTGTAAAAACTGGTTGATTTCTTCCAACAGTCCTCAATTATTTGAAGTACGTTGCCGCGGCTCAACCAGCAGACATATTTATCCATCAGTAAGTCACTTTACACCGTGGTGACTTCATCTAACAATACTTTGCACTTTCTTTTATTAGAAGCTTGCGACACTATAAAGTTCACTATTTTTATGACTACAGCCATATATTACGAAGGCAATCGAAATCACCCTTTCCATGCAGTGGAATCCACACATTGGTGTGTGCTTGGAATAAATAAACAAAACCACTTTTCCCACCATATTGGCAGCAACATCACTCAGTATCAAATCAATTTTGCTTAAATCTGTTTCACTTCCAGTAAGCGAATTTTTAACGGGCATACAAATATCCGTGCCCATAGTAGCTGCTGGAAACAATATTATCGCACTCAGTTCTCCTTTGATGACGTTTGCAACACAGTGTCGAGCAAACACAGCTAAACAGGCAGATCTGATTACGTCTGTACTTTCATCAAGAGCTAAGAACATATACGAAATGTAAAGAGAGGACTTGTCATTTTTTATCGTTCTTTTACATTTTCAGGCAGTTTTAGGATTTTGTCTTTTATTGTTTTTCTAGATAAAAGAGTATCTATGATGCTCTTAATTATCTTACCTTTATTTTCAAAATTTCCGAGAACTGTTGGAGCACATGCTAATCACAGACATACATTACTAGACTGGCAAAGGCGCATCTTTTACTGATGCCTGACTTTTGGTGAGGTAAGATGGCGGTGTCAGAAAGTTATGCACTGTATTACTAAGAGTTTCTGAAACGAAGTGACGTTGTAAGCTTTATAAGGTCGTCTAAACAGGTTCTACAGCTGAGCAAATACTTGCGTACTAGTAATTATTGAGAACATTTCTCGTGGAGAACAGCGTTTAACCTTTGTACTTTAACATGAACATAAACAGTCTCTACCGCAGGCAGTTGACATTCGTGGAGTTCGTAACTCTTGCTCCGTTCACCGTCACCGCCTGTCAACATGGTATGAGGTCTGAAGATGATCAGTAACTGACTAATAAAGGCTTCTTGAGGTCGAGACTGTTTATGTTCATTTTAAATTTGCGTATTAGACGGGTTTAACACATACATTGTAGAATAGTGCTATGAGAAGTACGTGAAGTTAGATACACGCACCTTTAAAGCAGCTGTAGTTTTCGTAAGAACATTCAAACGAATAAAGGCACTTCTTTTCAACGACAAATAATTCGTTCTACTCATACGCATACTTTCACAACGACCATACTATTTGAAGAATATCCAAAACTGATAAAAATAGTTAAAACACGTCATTCAGCTAAGTCTGTTAATACTAGTTTTCTTGAACCCTTAAAATCATACATAAAATATAGAAGCAAAGCTGGTATTTCATATGAGACAAACCGTAATGTAATAACTTAGGCTTGCATACAATAGAAAAAGAAAAATATGTAAGATGTTTATACTTATGTTTGCACTGAAACACGTTACTTTCCTTCTATCTATTACAGATAACCTAAACTGGAACGATCACACAGATAATGTTTTGGGCAGAGAAAAGCAGAGACTTCGATTCTTTGGCGGAACAATTAGAAGGTGCCACAGGTCTACTAAAGAGACTGCTTACACCACGCTTGTCCGCCCTGTTCTGGAGTATTGCTGTGCGGTTTGGGATCCGCATCAGGTGGGACTGACGGAATACATCGAAGAAGTACAAAGAGGGGCAGCTAGTGTTGTATCATCGCGAAATAGGGGAGAGAGTGCCACAGACATGATACGCGAATTAGAGTGGCGATCATTAAAACAAAGGCGGTTTTCGTTGTGTCGGGATCTTCTCATAAAATTTCAATCACCAGTTTTCTCCTCAGATTGCGAAAACATTCTGTTGGCACCCACCTACATAGGGAGAAATGATCGTCAGGATAAAAAAGAGAAATCAGAGCACGCACAGAAAGATCGAAGTGCTCGTTTCTCCTGCGCGCCGTTCGAGAGTAGAAAGGAAGAGAGACAGATTTAACGTGTTTCAATGAAGCCTCTGCCAGGCACTTTATTGCGAATAGCAGAGTAATCTCGTAGATGTAGATGTAGATCTTCCTCCTACTGTACGAAAAATTACAACCAACACGACGCAGGTATTGATCATTATGTCAAAACTCTAAAGGTGAGGTGGTTACATCAGTGGATCCCCATGTCTCACGACTGTTTCATCAATAAATAAACAGCTGTTTAACGTCCTTTGCTCTTGCAGCCATATTATGATTCGTTCACACCAGTGATATGCGGTAGTGCTAGTCTAGTAATGTACGTCTGTGATGCTAACCAGGCTTCCTTAAAAAATTCCGCATCGCCAAAAGGATTACTATGTCGGACAATGAGATCTGCAGACGAGAAACTTGCGGCATGGATATCAGAAACTTTGTCAACGTATTTAATCACAGATGTCCACTGCGTATTTAATAGCACACGGAATTATTTCCCTTTGCTCTGATTCGTTTTCTGACAACCTTATTTGTGATCTGTTCCATAGTTCAGTTTTACATTCCCGAAAGGACAGACACCAGACGTTATCCGCAACTGTGATACATACTGTGGAAATTGAAAGGGAAAGGGGAGAAAGGAAAGGATCTACTGATTTAGCACACGGAATGAATTCCCTTTGCTCTGATTCGTTTTCTGACAAACTTATTTGTGAACTGTTTCATAGTTCAGTTTTAAATTTCCGAAAGAACAGACACCAGGCGTTATCCGCAACTGTGATCCATACTGTGGAAATGGAAAGGGAAAGGCGAGAAAGGAAAGGATCTAATGGTTTCAGCTACATCGAGACTATGTGCGGAATCACCGGCGACGAGCGAAAATGTGTACTGAACCGGGACTCAAACCATGGATCTTCTCTTGCTAGGCAGTCGCGTTACCACTGCGCCATCTCGATAGGTGGCGCAGGGAATAACGCAATTTCCGAAAGAACAGACACCAGGCGTTATCCGCAACTGTGATCCATACTGTGGAAATGGAAAGGGAAAGGCGAGAAAGGAAAGGATCTAATGGTTTCAGCTACATCGAGACTATGTGCGGAATCACCGGCGACGAGCGAAAATGTGTACTGAACCTGGACTCAAACCATGGATCTTCTCTTGCTAGGCAGTCGCGCTACCACTGCGCCATCTCGATAGGTGGCGCAGGGAATAACGCAATTGCCCAATAAGCAGAAGATCGCGGGCTCGAATCCCGGTCCAGTTAACCATTTTCACTCTGGCCGCTGATTCCGCACAAATTCCGGATACATCTGACGTCATTAGATCCTTCCCTTTCCTTTCCTTCCCACCCTCCCCTCCCTCCCCCTTCAACTAACACAACACGCCACTTTGTCGCCTTTATTAATCATTCAGTCCACCAAGTTTGAAATTCTCTATTACAGTTAACCTACACTTTTTGTTTCTTTCCCACACCAGCCATGTTGAATAAAACAAGTTTAAAAATTGTGCTATGTTCAGTCGCAGTACACGACGTAAGTGCGCAACAAACAAAAACTATAGGTGAACTCCGTTACGCCGCAACAGTTTGGCAATATGGTACTAATCGATAGATGCCGGAAGTCGTCGTTGGCAACTGCCAACACGTGCGATCTAACAGCGGTGACGGTGTATTCTTACTAACGCATTTGAGAACACCGTTACCCAGTGAAAACGCATCGACACCGACAGGCCATTCACGATGAACTTTGGTACTATGACTTCAGATGCAGACAAAGAAATGAATTATTTCGATCAGGTATACCTACCTAAATTCTTCGTTTAATGCTGTGCCCAGATTACATGGTCGCGTGCCACTAATAGTATATGTGCCATTGGTTCGCCATTCGTGCTCGTAGAGAGCGGTTCCACTGTTCGACTGTGTCGGCGGAAATGGGTGAACCGTGGACGAACACAGTGTCAAGAAGGAAGCGGTCTGCCTAGAGAGGTGATAGACTGTGAAGACTGATCAGTCGTCAGAGACACTCAGAGCCTTAGATGAATCATTATATCGATCCCACGTGCAGCTGGCGCTCCAGCGACCACGAAGACCATTAACAGGCGACTCACAGAACGGGGGCTGAGCTCACAGCAACCCTTGCGCCGACTCCCGCCGACCTCTGTACACCAATAAGCCAGTTTGCTGTGGTGTCGGACACATTCCCCTGGGACCTCATTGACTGGAGTAGAATTGTCTTCAGTGATGAGTCCCGCTTCGAATTTAGCACTGATGATGTTACCAGACTCACTGTTGTCGTCGATATGGCCCGACAACCAGGAAAGATGGCCTGGGCTACCATTTCATTTCATTTCGACCCCTTTGGTTGTCATACGTGGCACTCGTGTAGCACAACTCGTGTAGCACAACGGTACGTCGACGATATTCTAAGCCCCGTTTTGTTACCCTCAGTGGCAAGCCATCCTGGCCTTACTGTCCAGCAAAATAATGCCAACCTGCATGCATGCATGCGGCGAGAATTGCTTCTGCTTGTCTTCGTGCTTGCCAGACTTTGCCTTATGGACAGTTATGGACAGAGCCCCTAACAAGTTCGGGGTTTTGACTATCTAAGCGCCAGTTGGGCAGAATTTGGTACTGTATCACCCAAGAGGATATCCACCAACTCTGCAAGCAGACTAACTGCTTGCATAAGAGCCAGAGGCGGAAAAACTTATTATTGACTTGCTCAGTTCGTGAAGCTCTCTCTCTTGAATGACTTGCTCAATTCGCGAAACTCTTTCTCTTGAATATATCATACCAGTTTTCCTGAAACGATAATCATTCGATTGTTCATGAACCTTACATCAACCAATTTCCATTCCATCTGTAAGTAGGCTGCGTGGGTTTTTTATTGGTAACGCCACGAAGCGCTCTGTATGAAGATCACTGGCTGTGCCGTGTGCAGTCTGTGGCTGGTTTTGCATTGTTGTCTGCCATTGTAGTGTTGGGCAGTTGGCTGTTAGCGGCGGGTAGCGTTGCGCAGTTGGAGGTGAGCCGCCAGCAATGGTGGGGAGAGAGATGGCGGAGTTTTGAAATTTGTAAGACTGGATGTCACGAACTGCTATATACATTATGACTTTTGAACACTGTTGAGCTAAATACATTGTTTGTTCTCTATCAAAATCTTACATTTGCTAACTATGCCTATCAGTAGTTAGTGCCTTCAGTAGTTCGAATCTTTTATTTAGCTGGCAGTAGTGGCGCTCGCTGTATTGCAGTAGCTTGAGCAACGAAGATTTTTGTCAGGTAAGTGATTTGTGAAACGTATACGTTAATGTTAGCCAGGGCCATTCTTTTGTAGGGATTTTTGAAAGTCAGATTGCGTTGCGCTAAAAATATTGTGAGTCAGTTTAAGCACAGTCTTGTATAATTGTTCTAAGGGGACGTTTCACATTCGAGTAAATCCTTCATGGTGCGTCCATCATTTTGTCTCACAGTGTCTCATGGACTATGCTGCCGTACACAGGAGGATAGTAGCGACAGAGGGCTGTAGCGTAATGCAAGAGAATTCGGTGACAAATGATTATAAATAGTGTAGTGGCAACCTCTGCCACAGAGTGAACAGCAACACCAAATGTAGTGGGAAGAGGTAGAAGGCGCCATATTAAGACTTGTCCGAACTACAGTGTCCCCGTTCCTCTTGATCTGCCTCACTGGGTCCTGCAATGCTGAGGACACGACTTCGCTATCTGCGAAACAGCTTGGCTGCCTCAGCGATCGGTGCACGTACTGCTGTGAGTCGGTCTTTGACTGCAGCAGAGTTGCGGCACCGTCAGGATGCTGGCAGTTGACTCAGCAGTCTGCAACCCTGCTGACTCAGCAACGCTCGGTGTGAGCCGCAGGCAGTCAGTTGTGTGCTTCTCACCAGCGTGGGTAAGATCTCAGTGACAACAAGTGCCTGCGATCTGGAATCCGAATCTGTGGCCCTCGCCTCGGTATGCTTCCGGCGTGTTTTGGAAGCCAGGACGACTGCACGCGGTAGTGAGCCGTGGCGCTGGCCCACCGCTGGCTGGCTACAGACCCCGCGTCAGTCTCAGAGGATCGAACCACCAACCCGCAGTGGACTGGAACGCTGGCGCCCCATCTGCTCCTGCGTGCAGCTGGTGGTGTGACACGCCCCACAATTCAGGAGAGCTGCCACACTTGAATCAATCTTGTTGGAAACCCACACCTATTTATAGGCAGCTGTGTTCCTCTATTTTGCCATACGCGCCGCTTCGTGTCACGTACTCATTACACACTAGGTTGGCCAGTGGGCCCCTTTCTGCCTGTGCTTTTGTGGCATACAAAACCGCTATGTATACCCTTTCAGCAACGTGGCGGCCCAGTGGCCTATGTTCTACTTCGCAACTGTTGGTATGCGTAACTCGCTCCAATCCGGTCTGCATCTGTATGTAACTTGTGCTCAGAATATTGCAAAAAACTAACTTTCCCTATTCTAAACGGTGCTGCCGCTACAATAGTAACTACCCTAAAGACATGCAAGAAACTGAAGTGGAATAACCATATAAAAAAATGTAGGAAAAGGAGATGTTACACTGAGGCTCACTAGGAGAATCTTAAGTAAATGTAACTCATCCACGATATAAGTGCTTTACAATATGCTTGCTCGACTGAATCTTGAGTATTGTTCAGGGGGGATCTTTACCAGGTAGGGCAGATAGAAGAGATAGAGAAGATCGGCGAGGAGGAGCGCGTTTTATCACGAGATCGTTTTCTCGGCACGAGAGAAAAAAAAAAAAAGCCTTCGGTGGGTGCTACAAGATGGGCTTTGTGCATCACTGAGAGGTTTACTGTTAAAATCTCGACAGAGTGCTTCCAAGAACAATTGGTCAGCATGTAACTCCCTCCCGCATACATCTCACGAAATAATCTCGACGAGCAAAACATGGAAATTAAATGTTAGGGGAGACTCGTGCAGTATCGGCCGATGTAAGTTTTTTTGGTTTTACTGTGGTGGTTAATCGGAATATTAATAAACTATTTTCGTACCTCAAGTCTTATTCTACGGACAGCATAGTTTAATTACACCGAAGCTAATAGAGCTACAATTACAAGGCCTTAGAAAGAATCTTGCAGTATCGACCATTGTCTGTTAAAATACCGGTTGTTATTAATATACTGAACTGATGGTTACTGAATACTAACAAAACACTTATTTATGGGAACATAGTCCTACTATTTCGGCTCAGTTCACCAGCGTTCAGCTCAGTGCCTTACAGATTTCGCGGCCGGCCGAAGTGGCCGTGCGGTTCTAGGCGCTGCAGTCTGGAACCGCGAGACCGCTACGGTCGCAGGTTCAAATCCTGCCTCGGGCATGGATGTGTGTGATGTCCTTAGGTTAGTTAGGTTTAACTAGTTCTTCGTTCTAGGAGACTAATGACCTCAGAAGTTGAGTCCCATAGTGCTCAGAGCCATTTGAACGATTTTTAACAGATTTCGCAAATAAAATACAACCTCTACACTCGGTACACAGCACCCATTCTTCTTCAGATGACTCCGACACAGTTCACTTCCCAGTCTCTTCTGTTGACCCATTATTTCCAGTAAATTCTAATTTTCGTCGCCACTTTGTAACTGCCTTTCGCTGGCCATCCTTTGCGTGTTTATTTTATCTTGGAACGCCCGACTTACGTTAAGCTTTCTTCAGTTCTCTTTCAGACTTTGTTTTTTTCTGCTTTTATTGTTCTTTCTCCGGTGACGATATTTTTCTTTTGTAATTATTGAAAAGTCTCCCTCACGATTATTTTGTTAGACAACATTGCTCACAGCGATTTTCATGCACTCTTCATTCCATTCCGTCTTACTTTTTTCTCATTTTCCGTCATTTACATTTGAAAAGGAGTAATAAGAAGAAAATATAATTTAAAAATTGAAATTATTTGTGTTCGATACTGAAAATCGGATGGCCTGTAATGGACAACAAACATGCAATGCGGTCTAGTCAATAGTGAATGTTTTCATAGATATTGAAATGAAACATTTGTTAAATGTCGTTTCTTACAGAATAAAAATAAGCCAAATACAGTAACGAAATTAACCAATCACTTAAGAATGGGTGCCACATGTCACGAATTAACTTCTGTGCGCTAAGAACAACAGTAACACCATTAACCTATCAGAAGAGACAAAGTACAGAAGCGAGGAAGAAGATATCCACTACAGTGCACATGGACAGAAAAGTTTGTTTCTGGTTACTGTAAACTTCTGCCATTTGGAGGTCGAAAGGGAAATAGCTGTTATGGTGACGACGAACGAGTCGTCGCCAATGTTGACTTGATGGCCACTGCTAATGTAAATGTCGTATGACTAGGGCCTCCCGGCTTGTAGACCGTTCGCCGGGTACAAGTCTTTCGATATGACGCCACTTCGGTGACTTGCGCGTCGATTCGGATGAAATGATGATGATTAGGACAACCCAACATCCAGTCCCTGAGCGGAGAAACTACCCAACCCAGCAGGGAATCGAACCCGGGCCCTTTGTATCGACATTCTGTCGCGCTGACCACTAAGCTACCGGGGGCTGACGCGACTAATGCTAAAAGAAACATATAAATCACAGCAGGTGTTTCAGTAACGTCGATAAGGTGCTGGCTGTATGGTCTGTATCTGCAACGACTAAAATAATTAGAAGTTGTTGGTAAAAAATAATATATATTGTACTTAACCGGTTGTACAGGATTCTTCTTGGTTGCACACAAATAATTATAAACAGATAGCTGTTGAGGTCTCACTTAGACCATACGTTACTAAGCGCCTTGTTAGAGGTTGCTTCCTATCAGCTGAAGGCTATGCTGCTTTACTACTAGACGTCCCGAGCAAGAGTGGACGAGCGCTCGCTAGAAACTTGATACAAGCCGCGAGCGGCGCTAGCGGCGCTGGTCGCGACTCGCGGATCCAACGATACTAATACAGACCGCGGTCGATACGTGCAACCCCTAACAAGTGTGGTATCGAACGTTGATACCACAATAGCAGTAGCGGCCGGTACTGTAAGCCGGACAATACTAGACGACTCTCCTCGATAGAAAGCTTTACCGATGGCAAACACTTTTTCGACGCACCGTTCTTGAACGGAACGGGAAAAGCGGAAAAGATAATGGGGCCAGAAGTACCTCCACCACACCCCGTAAGGTGGTTTGTGGAGTATAGACACAGATACAGACAGAAATTTTTTGCCACGTTAAATAAGAACGTAGTTAGCTACACCACTGGCCGTTAAAATTGCTACACAACGAAGATGACGTGCAACAGACGCGAAATTCAATCGACAGGAAGACGATGCTGTGATATGCAAATAATCAGCTTTTCAGAGCTTTCACACAAGGTTGGCGCCGGTGGCGACACCTACAACGTGCTGACACGAGGAAAGTTTCTAACCGATTTTTCATACACAAACAGCAGTTGACCGGTGTTGCCTGGTGAAACGTTGTTGTGATGCCTCGTGTAAGGAGGAGAAATACGTATCATCACGTTTCCGACTTTGATAAAGGCCGGATTGTAGCTTATCGCGATTGCGGTTTATCGTATCGCGACATTGCTGCTCGCGTTGGTCGAGATCCAATGACTGTTAGCAGAATATGGAATCGGTGGGTTCAGGAGGGTAATACGGAACGCCGTGCTGGATCCCAACGGCTTCATATCACTAGCAGTCGAGATGACAGGCATCTTATCCGCATGGCTGTAACGTATCGTGTTGCCACGTCTCGATCCCTCAGTCAACAGATGGGGTCGTTTGCAAGACAACAACCATCTGCACGAACAGTTCGACGACGTTTGCAGCAGCATGGACTATCAGCTCGGAGACCTTGGCTGCGGTTACCCTTGACGCTGCATGACAGACAGGAGCACCTGCGATAGTCACTCAACGATGAACCTGGGTGCACGAAGGGCAAAACGTCATTTTTTTTCGTAGGAATCCAGGTTCTGTTTACAGCATCCGTGTGTGGCGACATCGTGGTTAACTCACATTGGAAGCGTGTATTCGTGATCACCATACTGGTGTATCACCCGACGTGATGGTTTGGGGTACCATTGGTTACACGTCTCGGTCACCTGTTGTTCGCACTGACGGTACTTTGAACAGTGGACGTTACATTTCATATGTGTTACACCCCTAGCTCTACCCTTCATTCGATCCCTGCGAAATTCTACATTTCAGCAGGATAATGCATGACCGCATGTTGCACGTCCTGTACGACTGAAAATCTTCGACTGCTGCCCTGTCCAGAACATTCTCCAGATCTCTCACCAACTGAAAACGTCTGGTCAATGGTGGCCGTGCAAATGGCTCTGCACAATAGTCCAGTCACTATTGCTGATGAACTGTGGAACTGTGGTATCGTGTTGAAGCTGCATGGGCAGCTGTACCTGTATACGGCATCCGAGCTCTGTTTGACTCAATGCCCAGGCGTATCAAGGCCGTTATTACGGCCAGAGTTAGTTGCTCTGGGTCCTGATTTCTCAGGATCTATGCACCCAAATTGCGAGAAAATTTAATTACACGTCAGTTCTAGTATAATATATTTGTACAATGAATACCGTTTACCATCCGCATTTCTTCTTGGTGTAGCAATTTTAATGCCCAGTTGTGTAGCTGGGCTGCTAGCGGCAAAATCAGTTTAAACTAAACGTCGTTTCAGGAACGCTGGTCTCTTTCACCTGCGAGACGATCATCTCCCCTTCACGCTACTTCGACAACAGGTTTCCGCCGCCTTCAACGACTTAGACAAAATCGCTTACGAAAGCCTTGCCAATGGCTTTGCAAAGCTTCACCGCCACAGCTCATCATATAACATAATGAGGTAGGCACTGCAAACTCCTTACCAAGAGGAGATGATACATACATGTGCTTATATTTCGTTGTCATTCCGATTGTCAATCGGTCATGTTCACGTTCTTTGGCAGGAACAACACGTTCATGTCGTCGTCAGACTCTATGAGCTGAGATAGCACATGTCGGTTCTCTGCGCAGACCGCAAACGCACTTTCTGCTGTCCTCTTCCCCAGCCACTCTACCCGCTTTCCGCTTCTCCACAGCCGCACATAACTCATCGCCCGACACGGCCTGAAGCCAGCTTATCTGCACGCCACACATGTGCCACCAGCTCCACGCAACAAAGCATACCGCAGCCCGCATTCTCTCTCTCTCTCTCTCTCTCTCTCTCTCTCTGTCTCTCTCTCTCTCTCTTCTCCCCTTCACCGCTGTGAGTGACAGAAAGGGCACGACGTGTACCGCTGTCAGGGCCAGATGAGACACGCCGCAGAGTTGGCGACTCGTAGACACATCAGTATCACGTCAACGCGACCAACACGAAGACTGAAAACATTCGTTACGAGCAAGTATGAATTGATGAAGCTTGTGAGCTGCTTGTGGACTGAGATAGATGCTGAATAAATAATCGTAATAGCGGCAACTAAATGACTTTTTTAACACACTGAAGAGTACAACGTTCATAACTAAAAGTGTGACTCACAGGCGAGATAGCTTTAAACATAAAAAATTCGACTAGTCATTCTCGCCTCCACGCAACCCCTTTTCAATAAATTGACCTCCATTTAAAAAGCATACTCGTATGTACATGTGTGTGTCCGCCTCTTTCAAATAAAGCATTTACAGCATTCCAAAGGACTAAAATATACGTGCGCAGAGTGATTCAGGAGGATAGGTGCAATGATAGTAATACTGATTCTAAAAAAAAAGCTTCATATGGACATTTGCCTTATCCCGAATGGTTCCCTAGGTAGAACTCCTCAAAGCATGTACCTTTCCTGCTGACTCACCCTGTATAATTAGGATTATGCGTGCTTTCATAAACACAATCTTATACGATATTTAAAGTTTGTAAGTATATTTAACATTAAACGTTGTCAGCTTTCATTGTGTTGTTGCGATCATCAGTCGAGGCATTGGTTTCATGCAGCTTTCCATGTTTATCTTGAGCGAAGTGTTTATCTCTGCGTAACTACTGTAACCTACATCCGTTTGAACCTGCTCACCACAGTCAAGCCTTGGTCTCCCTCAACTATCTCACTGCCACCCCTCCCCCTCCACCACCTACCCTCACGAAAATTGGGAAAATGACGATTCCTTGATGGCTCAGTATGTGTAGAACTAACCAGTCCCCTCTTGTAGGTAAGGTGTACCATAAAACTCTTTTCTCCCCGACTCGCTTCACTAAATCGTCATTTGTTATTCGGTTTGCCGAACAGATATTTTCATCTAAACCACTTATCGTCCACATTGCACTTACACGCAAGGCTACAGTTCAGAAAAACTCCGTACCAATAATCAAATAAACATTCAACGATAACGGACTACTCATTTTCAGAAATGCTTTTCTTGCTGCTGGCAGTGTGCATTTTATATCCTCCCTACTTCAGCCATCGACAGTAATTTTTCTGCAGAAATAGCTTACCTTATCGACTATATTTGTGTCTCATTTCCTAATTTCGTTCCCTCAGCATCACTTTATTTAATTCGACTTCTTTCAATTACTTTTGTATAACTTTTGCTGGTGTAGAGGTAGCGACTATTGAGTTGTCCGCAGAGAAGTATTAACAGTAGAGTGGGTCATTGAGTAGATCTCAGTTAATTCCACCTTTGACTAAACTCCGTTCATCATAAGAATGAACCTGATGTAAACAAACACAAACGAGGTGATTGGTCAGAAGCCGTAGCACATGTACATTGGTGTTGTCACGCTCTTGGAAGTAGGTCCTACTCATGTATTAGATATATTATTACTATTAAGTTACGTTAAATGAAAGTTAAGATATACTAATGTATTAACAGTCATCAATGTTTTTCTTAATCAAGCTTTAGCTACGTGGCTTTTATTTCAAAAATCGTGTACAGTCATAGCCTTTGCATTCTTGTGCTCTCGCCTTTGATGCGCAGTATGGAAACGGCTCCGGCTGCTCTCTGTTCCGTAGTGAAACACGCGAGTGGAACACTATTAAAAAGTGCCGAGAAATAGATTGTTCTTAATAATTTTTATAAATTTACAGAAATAGTCTGCTTTGAAGTTTTCCGAAGGACTGTATCATATTTAGTTGAAACAAAGCTACCAGCAGGATGTGCAGCAGAATTGGGTGCGTAATAGATTGAAGTCTACTGAAGTTCGTGGTCCGTCGGTTCAGATCTCGTCAAAGACATTTATTTTTCTCGTTCAATTTGAAATACCTACATCTCGTAATTGTATGATTCATCTTCATTTTTTGTGAATGATGCACGTCTTCTTGTTTCTAATTACATATTGCACGCGAAATTCCTGTTTTCATTCCAAATATAATTTCTTAGTTATCAATATTTTATGAAAGACTGTTAAAGTTGCTTGAATTAGGGGAACATAGCAGTTTAATTTTTAAGGCAAGAATGAAAAATCAAATACTCTTTATTTGTGCTCTGTCGATCGTTTTATAACACAGATGTAGATAAGTGTCTTAGAAACAAGAAAAACAATCATTTTCACAGTATCCAGCATACGTACACAAATGGTATTTTTTTACACATTTGCCACTGTATCATTACAATATGAACCCAACAAAGCAGCAGTTGGTTAAGCAAGGAGTAGAATTTTCTGGTTCCTACCTTTTGTCCACTCTCTGGATATGTGGGCGCCACTGAAGTCGGCGATTCAAAGTTGCGCCGAGATATAGCTTTGCGGGCTTTCAGGGGGGTAGACTGCCTCTACTGTCATCTGAGAACAGCAGCCAACCTAACTCCTTATTTGTTCTGTACCTGTGCTCCTGGAACTATCGCAAATAGTGCAGCGAATGTCTGAGTTTCCATGGTCCAACATACTGGCCATAGAGCAAAGAGATCACCCAATACACTCGCTGTGCTTCTGGGGAGTGTGAGATTATTTGCCTTGCCGTCCTGTATAGTGTGGCGGCAACCGCACCCACTGTTTGACCTGGACCCCCTTCTTACTTGTTGCGCAATACAGCACTCAGCTGCTGCTGTAGTTTACGGTGGTCAACCACCTCATGTTCAGCTTCCAACACCTCATCTGCTTTGGACAGGGATTCCTGTGGCTCAGAACACTCCCCAGATGTGTGAGAAAAGGCTGTGAGCAATACGAAACTACTGGGCTACACTTGTCCCACTTCGTCATTCCTCCAGTTCTCCGATGATTCTGACTTGTGTGAAATAATCCAAATGTTGTATCCAGACCACACTGTAATGAAAACACAATCACAGTGTACTGTACGCACCTGCTAATCGATACAGATTGACTTCATACGCCTCACGATGAGGCCTATTCCCATTTGGCGCTATAGTCACGCTGATCTCACGCCATGTGGCATTCAGCTTTCTGTCACGATTAGGTGACATCGGGCAACATGTTCCCGCAGTTTCATTCATTTCCGCGGAGTAGTTAATATCTCGTACTAAATACATACATATATACATACATACATTAATCTTTGTTCCATAGATCATGAATACGACATTTCGTAATGATGTGGAACGTGTCACTTAAACATAAATTTTCTCTACACTAAATAATTGATTAATACATATTTTTACAGTTACTAATTCATATCTATGAATTCATCTACTGAGTAGAAGGAGTTGTCTTTCAGAGATTCTTTTAATTTGCTTTAAAATGTTGGTTGGCTGTCTGTCTGATTTTTAATACTATTTGACAAATGACCAAAGATTTTTGTGGCAGCATAATTTACCTCTTTCTGTGCCAAAGTGAGATTTAATCCAGAATAGTGAATGTCATCCTTTCTTCTAGTGATGTAGCTATGCACTTCGCTGTTATTTTTTAAGTGGGATGGGTTTTTAATGACAAATTTCATTAGTGAATATATGTATTGCGAAGGTACTGTGAATACCCCGACTTGCTTAAATAAATGTCTGCTACGTGAACTTGGGGGGGGGGGGGGGGGGCTCTAGCTATTATTCTGAGTATATGCTTCTGTTCAGTGAATATTTTCTCTCTTAATGACGAATTGCCCCAAAATATGATGCCATATGAAAGCAGTGAATGAAAATAGGCATAGTAGGCTAATTTACTGATATGTTTATCACCAAAATTTGCAGTAACCCTAATAGCATAAGTAGCTGAACTTAACCGTTTCAGCAGATTATCAATGTGTTTCTTCCAATTCAATTTCTCATCAATGCACACACCCAGAAATTTTGAGTATTCTGCATTAGCAACATACTTCCGTTCAAAGTCTATATTTATCAATGGTGTTATGCCACTTACTTTATAGAATTGTATAAACTCTGTTTTCTCAAAGTTAAGTGATAGTCTATTTGCAGAGAACTGTTGAATAATTTTCTGAAAGACATTATTTGAAATTTCCTCAGCTGATTCTTGCTTCTTGGGTGTGATTACTATACTTCTATCATCAGCATAAAAGAACTAGCTTTGCATCTGCATGAATGGAGAGTGGCAAGTCGTTAATATATATCAAGAACAATAAGGGACCCAAGAATGAACCTTGTGGGACACCATTCTTGATACATCCACAGTTAGAGGACTCTGCTGGTTTTTGCAGACTATCTGTACTATTAATTTCAACCTTCTTCATTCTTCCTGTTAAGTATGAATTAAACGATTTGTGCACTGCCCCACTCACAGCACAGTACTTAAGCTTATCTAGAAGAATTTCATGATTCATACATCAAAAGCCTTCGAGAGATCACAAAATGTCCCAATGGGTGTTGTTAGGTTATTCAATGCATTTAATATTTGATCAGTGAAAACATATATAGCATTTTCTGGTGAAAAGGCTTTCTGAAAACCAAATTCACATTTTGTTAGTACTTTATTTTTACAAATATGTGATGCTTCTCTTTAATACATTGCTTTTCCAAGAATTTTGGATAAAGCTGTCAGAAGTGAGATTGGGCAGTAGTTGTTAACATCAGATCTATCGCCTTTTTTATGCAATGATTTAACAGTAGAGTATTTCAGTCTAACTGGAAAAATGCCCTGTTTCAGTGAGCTACTACATTTTGTAAGTAGGCTGTTTAGGTTTTCATATTGGTAACGCCACGTAGCGCTCTGTATGAAAATCACTGGCTGTGCTGTATGCAATCAGTGGCTGGTTGGCATTGTTGTAATACTCGCCATTGTAGTGTTGGGCAGTTGGATGTGAGCAGCGCGTAGCGTTGTGCAGTTGGAGGTGAGCCGCCAGCAGTGGTGGATGTGGGGAGAGAGATGGCAGAGTTTTGAGAGCGGATGATCTGGACGTGTGTCCATCAGAGAGAGTAAATATTTGTAAGACTGGATGTCATGAACTGACTGATATATATAGAATGACTTTTGAACACCGTCAAGGTAAATACATTGTTTGTTCTTTATCAAAATCTTTCATTTGCTAAGTATGCCTATCAATAGTTAGTGCCTTCAGTAGTTAGAACCTTTTATTAAGCTGGCAATATTAGCGCTCGCTGTATTGCAGTAGTTCGAGTATCGAAGATTTTTGGGAGGTAAGTGATTCATGAAAGTTATAGGTTGTTGTTAGTCAGGGCCAGTCTTTTGTAGGGATTACTGAAAGTCAGATTGCGTTGCGCTAAAAATATTGTGTGTCAGTTTAGTGATGATCGGAATAAGTAAACAGAGAAATGTCTGAGTACGTTCAGTTTTGCTCAGCTGTTTGAAAATCAAATAACGTAAGGGGTTTACCAGCACAGTAATTCATAAATTTTTATATGGGGACGTTTCAATATGTGGCTGAGAATCCTACTGATTTGTTGGCAAGAAGCTTTAAGTACGCTGTTGGAAATGCCATCAATTCCATGTGAGCTTTTACTTTTGAGTGAATTTATTATTTTCCTAATTTTAGTAGGAGAGGTGGGTTGAATTTCAACTTTATCAAATTGCATAGGTACTACGTCTTCCATGTGCTGTCTTGCGTTTTCTAATGAATAGCTGAATCCTATTTCCTCTACAACACTTAAAAATGGTTATTAAAAATATTTTCTATTTCGTTCTTATGCTTTGCAGAGCATTGTACCGGGTGATCAAAAAGTCAGTATAAATTTGAAAACTGAATAAATCACGGAATAATGTAGATAGAGAGGTACAAATTGACACACATGCTTGAAATGGCATGGGGATTTATTAGAACCAAAAGAATACAGAAGTTTGAAAAATATCCGACAGATCTACATCTACATCCATACTCTGCAAGCCAACTGACGGTGTGTGGCGGAGGGTACCTTGAGTACCTCTATCGGTTCTTTCTTCTATTCCAGTCTCGTATTGTTCGTGGAAAGGAAGATTGTCGGTATGCCTCTGTGTGGGCTCTAATCTCTCTGATTTTATCCTCATGGTCTCTTCGCGAAATAAACGTAGGAGGGAGAAATCAACTGCTTGACTCTTCGCTGAATGTATGTTCTCGAAACTTCAAGAAAAGCCAGTACCGAGCTACTGAGCGTATCTCTTGCAGAGTTTTCCACTGGAGTTTATCTATCATCTCCGTAGCGCTCTCGCGATTACTAAATGATCCTGTAACGAAGCTCCGATGGATCTTCTCTATCTCTTCCTTCAACCCTATCTGGTTACGGATCCCACATTGGTGAGCAGTATTATGCAGTGGGCGAACAAGTGTACTGTAACCTACTTCCTTTGTTTTCGGATTGCATTTCCTTATGATTCTTCCAATAAATCTCAGTCTGGCATCTGCTGTACGACGATCAAATTTATATGATCATTCCATTTTAAATCACTCCTAATGCGTACCCAAAGACAATTTATGGAGTTAACAGCTTCCAGTTGCTGACCTGCTATATTGTAGCTAAATGATAAAGGATCTTTCTTTCTATGTATTCGCAGCACATTACACTGGTCTGCATTGAGATTCAATTGCCATTCCCTGCACCATGCGTCAATTCGCTGCAGATCCTCCTGCATTTCAGTACAATTTTCCATTGTTATAACCTCTCGATATACCACATCATCATCCGCAAAAAGCCTCAGTGAACTTCCGATGTCATCCACAGATGGCGCTTCATCTGTTCAGAATAGCAATAATTAGCATAACAAAGTAAGTCAAAGGTAAAGATGATGTTCTTTAGCTCAATATGTACACCATCATTCCTCAACAATAGCTGTAGTCGAGGAACAATGTTGTGAACAGCACTGTAAAGCATGTCCGGAGTTATGGTGAGGCATTGGCGTCGGATGTTGTCTTTCAGCATCCCTAGAGATGTCGGTCGATCGCGATACACTTGCCACTTCAGGTAACCCCAAAGCCAATAATCGCACGAATTGAGGTCTGGGGACCTGGGAGGCCAAGCATGACGAAAATGGCGGCTGAGCACACGATCACCTCCAAACGAGGCGCGCAAGAGATCTTTCACGCGTCTAGCAATACTTCTTTTTTTTTGGTCTAATGAAACCCCGTGTCATTCCAAGCACGTGTGTCAATTTTTACCTCTCTGTCTACATTTTTCCGTGGTTGCCTTATTAAGTTTTCAAATTTTTTGATCACCCGGTATATAGATGCAGAGGGTTCTTTGCCGACATGTCAATAACGTGCGTATGAGGGAGTGCCAGGTGCCCTCGTGGCGCTGCCAGCAGAGCGCGCCAGCCGCGCGCGCACCGGCGCGACCATGTGCGGCCGCGTACGCGCGGCACCTGTCCGCCACTGTGCCGGCGCGATCGATCCCGGCGCGCGCTGCCGCTGCCGCCGCCGCTGCCGCGCCCGCCTCCGCCTCCCACACGGCCGCCGCCGCGAGTATTAATAACCGGCCGGCCGCGGCCACGGCAGCCCGCCACAAAGGCGCTGCGGCGCCCAGCAGCCGGAAAGGAAAGGCCCACGGGTCGGCGGCCACAAAAGCGCGGTCGGCGGCGCCAGCGGAAGAAACAAATGCTGCGGTGCTGACCCAGCGCCCCGGGTCTTCGGCGGACCTAAGACCGTGGATACGTACAGACGGCGATCTCCGCTGTATCTCCCGAGATACGTTTTGCAACCGATGTCTAACTGGTGGGACAGAGGACAAAACGCCGATTTTCTGTCATCTGTACAAATTTCTAGGTGTGTTTTTTAAGTAAGTATCGTTTTAAAATTAAAAAAAGACGTGCTAAAGTTTCTCAATATCAATATCAAAGACAGCAGGTGTTGACAGATGTGAAAATTACCGAACTATCAATTTAATAAGTCACAGTTGCAAAATGTTAACGCGAATACTTTACAGACGAATGGAAAAACGGGTAGAAGCCGACCTCGGCGAAGATCAGTTTGGATTCTGTAGAAATATTGGAACACGTGAGGCAATACTGACGCTACGACTTATCTTAGAAAACAGATTTAAGGAAAGGCAAACTTACATTTCTAGCATTTGTAGACTTAGAGAAAGCTTTTGACAGTGTTGACTGGAATACTCTCTTTCAAATTCAAGGTGGCAGGGGTATAATATAGGGACCGAAAGGCTATTTACAATTTGTACAGAAACCAGATGGCAGTTATAAGAGTCGAGGAGCATGAAAGGGAAGCAGTGGTTGGGAAGGGAGTGAGACAGGGTTGTAGCCTCTTCCCAATGTTATTTAATCTGTATATTGAGCAAGCAGTAAACGAAACGATAGAAAAATTCGGAGTAGGTATTAAAGTCCACGGAGAAGAAATAAAAACTTTGAGGTTCGCCGATGACATTGTCATTCTTTCAGAGACACCAAAGGACTTGGAAGAGCTGTTGAACGGAATGGACAGTGTCTTGAAAGGAGGATATCAGATGAACATCGACAAAAGCAAAACGAGGATAATGGAATGTAGTCGAATTAAGTCCGGTGATGCTGAGGGAATTAGATTCGGAAATGAGACACTTAAAGTAGTAAGGGAGTTTTGCTATTTGGGGAGCAAAATAACTGATGATGGTCGAGGTAGAGAGGATATAGAATGTAGATTGGCAATGGCAAGGAAAGCGTTTCTGAAGAAGAGAAATTTGTTAACATATAGTATAGATTTAAGTGTCAGGAAGTCGTTTCTGAAACTATTTGTATGAAGTGTAGCCATGTATGGAAGTGAAACGTGGACGATAAATAGTTTGGACAAGAAGAGAATAGAATCTTTCGAAATGTGGTGCCATAGAAGAATGCTGAAGATTAGATGGGTAGATCACATAACTAATGAGGAGCTATTGATTATAACTGGGGAGAAGAGGAGTTTCTGGCACAACTTGACAAGAAGAAGGGACCGGTTGGTAGGATATGTTCTGAGGCATCAAAGGATCACAAATTTAGCATTGGAGAGCAGCGTGGATGGTAAAAATCGTAGAGGGAGACCCATAGATGAAGACACTAAGCAGATTCATAAGGATGTAGGTTGCAGTAAGTACGGGGAGATGAGGAAGCTTGCACAGGATAGAGTAGCATGGAGAGCTGCATCAAACCAGTCTCAGGACTGAAGACAACAACAACAACAACAACATGAAGGCCTTCCCTTAATCTAGTTTTCTACATAATTTCCGTCAACATTGAGGCAATTGTCATAACGTTGTACCAGTTTTTGAATACCTCTTCATAGAAGTCTGCCGCCTGACTTGTTAACCCCTGCATCACCACTGTTTCGACTTTGTCATGAAGACGCTGTCCGACCAGGTGTTTCTTCAAGTGCAGGAAGGAGGGGCGCAAGATCGGGGCTGTACGAAGAGTATTCAATCACTGCTACAACATTATGATAAGTGCATTAATATTGACGGAAATTATGTAGAAAAGTAGATTAAGGTACAGGCTTTCATGTAGAAATAAAACTATTGAGATATATTAGCACGTCCTTTTTTAATTTCAAAACGGTACTTACTTAAAAAAAACACGCCTTTCTGTATCTACATGTGCACTATGTGATCAAAAGTATCCGGACAGCCCAAAAACATACGTTTTTCATATTAGGAGCATTGTGCTGCCAGGTACTCCATATCATCGACCTCAGTAGTCACTAGACATCGTGAGAGAAGACTATGGGGCGCTACGCGCAACTCGCGGACTTTGAACGTGGTCAGGTGATTGGGTGTCACTTGCGTCATACCTCTGCATGTGAGATTTCCACACTCCTAAACATCCCTAGACCCACTGTTTCCGATGTGATAGTGAAGTGGAAACGTGAATCGATATGTACAGAACAAAAGCGTACAGGCCGACCTCGTCTGTTGACTGACAGAGACCGCCGACAGTTGAAGAGGGTCGTAATGTGTAATAGGCAGACATCTATTCAGACCACCACACAGGAATTCCAGACTGCATCAGCGTCCACTGCAAGTAATATGACATTTTGGCGGGAGGTGAGAGAACTTGGATTTCATGGTCGAGCGGCTGCTCATAAGCCACGTATCACGCCGGTAAATGCCAAACGACGCCTCACTTGGTGTAAGGAGGAAAAACACGGTCCGTGAAGAATGGGTTGCCATTCAACAAAAAACCTTCGAGCACCTGGTTGAACATATGGATGCGAGAGTGTTAGCTGTCATCAAGGCTACTGAATTCCAACATTACCGATGGAGGGCGCCACGAACTTGTAAGTCATTTTCAGCCAGGTGTTTGGATACTTTTGATCACATAGTGTACATCGACACTCCGCAATCCACCATACGGCGAGTGACGAAGGGTACCACGTACCACACCTTTCCTCACCCTGTACCATTGCTTTCCCTTCCTCTCACAAACAGAGCGAGAGAAAAACTTCTGTCTAAATGCCTCCGTAAGAGCCCTAATTTGTAGTATCTTATTCTGCGCGCATTGTATGTTGGAGGCAGTAGAATCGCTCTGCAGTCAGCTTCAAATTCATGTTCATAAAGTTTCTCAACAGTGTTCCTCGAAAAGAATGTCGCCTTCTCTCCATGATTCCCACTTGAGTTCCCAAAGTATTTTCGTACAGCCTGCGCGTTCCTCGGACCTACCAGTAACAAATATAATAGCTCGCCTCTGAATTTCTTCGATGTCTCCCTTTACCTGTCCGCATCTCGTGGTCTCGCGGTCTTCACGAGCACAGGGTCCCGGCTTCGATTCCCGGAAGGGTCATGGATTTTCACCTGCCTCGAGATGACTGGGTGTTGTTGTATCGTCTTCATCATCATCATTCATCCCCATTACGGTCGGAGGAAGGCAATGGCAAACCACCTCCGCTAGGACCTTGCCTAATACAGAGGTGTGAGTCTCCCGCATCGTCCGCTACGCTCTGTCAAGGAGTATGGGGCTTCATCATCATCATTTTCCATTACCTGGCACGCACCCAAATACTCGAGCAGTACCCAAAGTAAGTTGAGCTAGCGTCCTATATGTAGTTATCTTTTACAGATGAAGCACACTTTCCTAGAATTCTCCTAATAAACATGAGTCGACCATTCGCCTTACCTACCACAGTCCTTACGAGCTCGTTCCATTTCTTGTCTCTTTGAAACGCTACGCCCAGATATTTAAACGACGTGTGCCAAGCCGGGCACTACTGACACTGTATCCGATCATTATGGGTTTGTTTTTCCTGCTCATCGACATTAACTTACATTTCTTTCTACATTTATTGCTATCTGCCATTCATCACAGAAGCTATAAATTTGGTCTGAGTCATTTTGTATCATCCCACAGTCATTCACCTGCGACGCCGTACAGCACACCACAGCATCACCAACAAAAACATAACTCTCTTCATCAAAAACATTTCGTATATAGACAACAACAGCGGTCCTTTCATAATTTCTTGGGGCACTCCTGACGATACCCTTGTGTCTGATGAACACTCGTCGTCGAGGACAACGTACTGCGTTCTGTATCTTAAGAAGCCTTCGATCCACTATGCCCGATGCTCGTACCTTCGTTAACAGCCTGCTGTGGCTCACTATGTCGAATGTTTTCCCGAAAATCTAGAAATACGGTATCCGCCTGTTGCCCTTCATCTATAGATCGCAGTACATCATGTAAGAAACTGGCAGTGCTTTCTAAACCCAAGCTGATTCGTGGACATAAGCTTCTTGGCCTGAAGAAAATTTATTGTATTCGAACTGAGAATATTTCTTTCTTTCTTGGGACTTTGTCCCACATTATGCAGGGTCAGCCCTGTTATGACGGATTTGGCAATGTTAGCTGCAGAGGGGTGCTGGATGCCATTCCTGCCGCCACCCTGGACCCCCCCCCCCCCCCCCCGGGATGTAAATAGTGTACCCCAGCTGTCCTCATCTAGTGTAAAACATGAAAAAGTGCGAACGTGTTGCAAATGTGTGGAAGTCGTGCAACTGAGGCGGAACGTGGGTACCAGCCCAGTATTGACCTAGAGGGATGTGGAAAACCACCTTAAACTACCCCATCCAGGCTGGCCAGCGTACCGGACCACGTCGTTAACCCGCTGGGCGGATTCGATCGGGCCCTGCGCGTCCATCCGAGTCCAGGCAGCAGCGCATTAGCGCTCTCGGCTACCCCGTCGGGTATATTCGAACTGAGAATATGTTCAAGGATTCTGCAGCGAACCGTTGGTTTGTAATTTTGCGGGTTCGTTCTTTTGCGCTTCGTATATACAGCAGTCACCTCCGTTTCTTAGGAGTCTTTTGGGGCTTCGTGCTTGGTGAGAGATTCGCGATAAATGCAAGCTTGGCAAGGGGCCAGTGACGTAGAGTAGTCTTTGAAAAACCGAATTAGGACTCCATCTAACCTATCACAATTCCCTGGGGCACTCCTGACAGTACCCTTGTCTGTGATAAGCACTCGTCGTCGAGGACACCGTACTGGGTTCTCTAACTTCAGAAGTCTTCGAGCCACTCAGATATCCGTGAACCTGTGCCATATGCTCGTACCTTCTTCTTTCAGTTGTTTCTCTACACCCGGATGCTTGTTGCTATGTCGTCCATATGGGAGTCTTTTCATTGGTCATACAACGGTACGTTTCTCCTCCGTGAACGATTTCTTGAACGTGAAATTTAGTACTTCGTCTTTTGTTTTGTTGTCTTCAGCAGCAACATCGGTCTGGTTAACAAGTGACTAAATGGAAGCTTTAGACCCACTTCGATATTTTACATTAGGCCAGAATTTTCTCCGGTTGTCTGTCAGATCTTTTGATAAGGCATGACTGTGATAGTAGTTGTATGCTTCGTGCATCGTGCTTTCCACAGATTCTCTCTGCACACTATTTGGTCAAAAGCATTATCGGACATTAATTTTTGGATGTGTCCACTCTTCGCCTTTATGACTTCATTTCTGCTGGGGACTCTTTCAGTGAGGTTCCTCAATGTCTGTGAGGAAACGGCAGCACATTCTTCCTCAAGAGCCAAGACTAGAGAAGGTCGACGTTGTAGCTCATCCCAAAGATGTTCTGTTTGGCTCAGGTCGTGATTCTGGGCACGCCAGAGCATTTCCGAAGGAAATTATTGCCTCACAAAGTTTGTTTTTTGGTAGGGTACATTATCATGTTAGTCCTATGGATGTTCAATAAGTAATACAAAACATTTCTTTTGTCAGCCAACTTCGTTTCAAAAAAAGCGAAATTTGGTGTGGGAGTAGTGGAATATTTCCGCTTCAGTTTCATGAAGTTGCGAAAGATGACGGCGCTATATCTAGCCTTCAAAATGGCGTTAGTAGAGAGCTGTCACTGAGATTTTTTTGGCGAAAACCAGAGATTCTGAGATAATGATAGGCACTTGCAGAATGTCTGAGGAGACCTCTGTGAACAAAAGCACGGTAAATCGTTAGGAGTCTTTTATCATCGCAACGAGGTCGCACAAACCTGTCCAGTCTCCCGACTACCGGCCGGCCGTCGGGCCCTCTCATTCAGGTTGATCAACGGACCACAAACACTTTGCTACTCAACTGGACGTTTCTGCTGGTAATGCTAACACATTAGTCCACCATTTGAAAGGGTCTCAATGGTAAGAGAGCAATAAAGGTCCATCCGTGTGGAATTGTTTGCGCGTTACTAGCCTGTGGTTGTTCCTTCGCATTACCATTTCACAGTCAATCGTATACAGTCGACTTGGGAAGCCTTAGAAGGTTTGAAATGTCCCTGGATGATTTGTTACTCACAAGGAAAACTCTCCACCGCACCCCACCTCAAATTTAATGGTAAGATGACCCACTGGATAGCCAGTCAAAACCTGAACACAGATCAAGCATGACAACGTGAAGAAGGTGTATTGAACTGTGAAAAACGAAGCAAAATGGAAACAGTGAACATATCAAGCTGAAGATGTGCAACATCGAGCGAATTTGAATCGCCAGGCCATCGTGGTTGTGCGGTCACGACCGTGGACTGCGATGGGGGAGATCCAGTTCCTCCCTCGTGTCTCATAAATTCTATTTTTCACAAAATTATGAACTGTCCGTTCGGTCATTCTCCTATTTATTCTGCTCATGCACCTCATGTCATGACTCTTGCGTTCCGTTTTGAAAGTTATGCCTCTCGAATTCCTTTGTTGTAACGTAGTTCACATCCGTTTATGTGTTGTTTTCATTTCTATGCGTCGTCTCGCCTGCTCTCACTACTTATCACATTTACGTGCGACGGAAATACACTAAAGAGCCAAGGAAACTGGTACACTTGCCTAACATCGTGTAGGGCCCCCGCGAGCACGCAGAAGTGCCGCAACACCGCGTAGCATGTAGTGCTGGGGGGAATTGACACTATTAATCGTGCTGGGCTGTCCATAAATCCGTAAGACTACGACGGGGTGCAGATCTCTTCTGAACAGCATGTTGCATGGCATCCCAGATATGCTCAATGGCATTCATATCTGGAGAGTTTGGTGGCCAACGGAAGTGTTTAAACTCAGAAGAGTGCTACTGGAGCCACTCTGTGGCAATTCTGGACATGCGGGGTGTCGCATTGTCCTGGTGGACTTGCCCAGGTCCGTCGGAATGCATAATGGACATGAATGGATGCAGGTGATCAGACAGGATGCTTACGTATGTGTCACCTGTAAGAGTCGTATCTAGACGTATCAGGGGACCATTCACTCCAACTGCAGACGCCGCACACCATTACAGAGCCTACTCCAGTTTTAACAGTCCCCTGCTGACATGCAGGGTCCATGGCTGCACGAGGTTGCCTCCATGCTCGTACACGTCCATCGGCTCGGTACAATTTGAAACAAGCGAGACTCGTCCGACCAGGCAACATGCCTCCAGTCTTCAACAGTCCAATGTCGGTGTTGCGGGCCCAAGCAAGGCGTAAAGCTTTGTGTCGTGCACTCATCAAGGTTACACGAGTGGGCCTTCGGCTGAGAAAGGCCACATCGATGATCTTTCTCGAATGGTTCGCACGCTGACACTTGTTGATGACCCAGCATTGAAATCCGCAGCAGTTTGTGGAAGGGTTGCACTTCTGCCACGTTAAACGATTCTCTTCAGTTGTCGTTGGTACCGTTTCTGAAGAATCTTTTTCTGGCCCCAGCGATATCGGAGTTTTGATGTTTTACCGGGTTGCTGATATTACCGGTACACTCCTGAAATGGTCGTACGGGTAAATCCCCATTTCATCGCTACCTCGTAGACGCTATGTGCCATCGCTCGTGCGTCGACTAGAACGCCACGTTCAAACTCACTTAAATCTTGATAACCTGCCATTGGAGCACCAGTAACCGATCTAGCAATTGCTCCAGAAACTTGTTGTTTTATACAGGCGTTGCCGATCGCAACGACGTATTCTGCCTGTTTATATTTCTGTATTTGAATACGCATACATGTACCAATTTCTTTGTCACTTCCAATTCACTGACACCCACTGCATTTAGACTGAAACTTTGCTTTTCAGATTTTCTAGCTTTTCTACTACGTTAAACTTCTGACATTCGAAGCTACGACATGTATAAAGTTATCAAAAATGAAATGGTTCAAATGGCTCTGAGCACTGTGGGACTTAGCATCTGAGGTCATTACTCCCCTAGAACTTAGAACTACTTAAACCTAACTAACTTAAGAACATCGCACACATCCATGCCCGTGGCAGGATTCGAACCTGCGACCGTGGCAGTCGCTCGGTTCCGGACTGAAGCGCCTAGAACCGCTCGGCCACCTCGGCCGGCCACAAAGTTATCACGTCGTTGCTTTTATCCCTCATTTTCTCATAGTCATTTCTACCTTGTCAGTCCCCTACCGGAGTTGCGAATGGGGTATTAATCTGGAATCGTTTCCCAGTAGATAGATCCTCATAACACTTTTTTCAGTTACCGGACTCACCTTGTGTGGATACATATTACGCGTCTTTAATGTAGTGGCTTCTATAGCCTTGGTTGGTGACTGATGATTGTTCCCGCCGGAAGTGTAAGAGAGCGCCCTGATCCTGTGTCTGCTCCTCTGCCTTCTTTGACTACGTATTTGGTAGAACGAGTGAGACTCTTTATGCCGGAAGTCTGTCGAATACTACACGAGATTGCGGGGCACAGTGGATGAGAAAATGATGAGAATAAACTTGGACTACAAAAATAAACGAAAATGATAACCGTTTATCAAAAAATGCTCGTGCTTACAGAGGTGCTCTGCCACTGGAAGAAGTGAGTGTTTAGAAGTACAAATTGTTGAAATCATTCACTAAATTTCACACACTCTCAAGTCCACATCTTATCACACCTAGAGAAATGTTTAGTTGCATAATGCTTAAAGGCAAGTGAAGAGATAGTGCTTTTACACCTCGCCTGCTCCTCATTTAACAAATGGAGACCAATAAAAGTGCTCCCATCGATGTTCCTTGGAAACATTTAATTCGATACTACTTGGAAGTATGGATCAGTCACTTTGAACATTGAATAATGAAAGCTAATGACGAGGCTTTAGGTGAACAGAAAGGGCAGTACCACAGTTATAACAATGGAAAAACCCTAACTTCGATTCATTAATTGCAATATATTCTGGAATAAAGAGTAGTCTAGTTTCAGTATCAAGTTCACATGTTACATAGCTCCAGTTAGAACAAAAGTTACAAAAATGGAATCATTGAAGCCCGTTTAAGGTTGAGACGAATGCTATAGAGAAATACATCAATGACCAGCAGCAGTGGATCATGTTGGCGCATTACGTGATCTGTAGGCCGTAGCAACCCTCTGTGTTTTGCTGACAGCGGTCCGCAGTTATCTGCGAGATTCTCTTTGATGGTCACGGACGCCACACAGTGTCTGCTCCAGCACACCAACAAGAGTGAAGCCGAATGTCCATCCTGGGTTTTATTTAAAACCCGATCACAGCGAAAAAGCAGAAGACCGTCAGGGTATGCACTATCTTGTATTGCTACCCCTAAAGTAACGTTCCTACAAAAATCTCTGTCTGTCGTACTTGCGAGTCCTAAGGGAACTCTCCAGATGCGTTAGGCTGCGACTGCCTGATTGGTCATAACCGCCAATTACCTCCCAGGAATATATCCTTGCGCTTCTGGAGTCTTCTTCAAAGCAAGGAGCTTCTCTAACGGTAATGGTGACCGTCAACAAGTACAGTTTGAGAGGCGTTGCCTTAAAATTAAACTGACGCAGAATTACTCCTGTACAGAGGGAATATGGTAGACAATTTCCACCTCACTGTCTTCTCGGGGACTCAAAGAAAATCGGGAGGCAAGTTTTTATTATATTTTAGAGTTTAATTTTGTAATGAAATAAATGTAGTATCGCACAAGATTACGGGAGCAGTATAAGGTTGTTCTGCAAACCTTCCATTGGCACCCTTCCGCGATGAAGTCTAATTAGCTGAAAACATTGGAGAAAGCATATTGACCTAAAATTGGACTACTTCTAAATACTCTAAGCCTCAACAGGACGGATTTAGTAAATCAGTAATCACCACATGCAACCTCTGGTTCGTGTGTGAGTACCAGTCGCAATGAGTGTGTGATCGAATAATTCTGTTCTGCATTCCATTTGTACATTGTGACTACTGTCGTTCTGTCTGCGATGAAACTTTGCGAGTTTGTTGGGTAAGTGATGATGCAACACAAAGACACAGACGAGTAACATAGGAAGATGGAACTGATTTGCATCAGAAGAATTAAAGAGAAAGACTGGTATAAAAATAAGATGAGACAATGTGGAGAAAGTAAACACTCTGCAGTCAAATTAATGTGACAATCTGTCAGAATCCTGGATAAACACCTTTTGCATTGCAGACCGCTGCAAGGCGTGCAGGAAGGGTGTCAGTGATATTCTGGAAGGTATCGACAGAAATGTGGGGCCATGATGTGGCCAGTTGCGCTAGCTTTCTCAGTTGATCATCCATAGCGCGTACAGCCCGATCGAGATGGTGCCACAGATTCTCGATTGGGTTTCAATATGGGGTCTTTTTAGTACCTAGGGGAGTATGGTAAACTCATCCTGGTGCTCTTCGAACTACGCACCTACATTGAGAGCTGCTTGAGTTGTTGTGTTTTCCTGCTGGTAGATGCTATCGTGCCGAGGAAAAACAAAGTGCGTATAGGTGTACTTGGTCCCAAAGGATAGACGCATACTTGTGTTGATCCATTGTGCCTTGCAGAATGACGACATCATCCAGCGAATGCTATGAAAACATTCTCCAGAGCATAATGTCCCTTCCACTTGTCTGAACCCTTCTGACGATGTGTGCAGGGTGTTTCCTTTCAGATGTTGCACTCCTTACGCGCCAAAGGCACCTATTCTATAGAGCATATAACGTAATTCTTCTGAAAAGACCACCTGTCACCACTTAGTGGGCGTCCAGTTCTGGTACTGGCATGCACACTCCAGCCCGCGTCTCCGAATTCAGCATGGGTGCTTGAACCAGGCGCCTGCAGGAGAGCGCCATATGCAACAACCTTCATTGATGGTCGTTGAGGGGACACTTTTGGTAGCCCAATGGTTCATCTGGGCGATTGGTTCCTCAAAAGTTGTATGTCTGTTCTCCCGTATGCATCTCCGCAACCAACATTCACTCTGCTCGAACAGTGCACGGGTGTACTGCCGGTCCATAGCGTCGAACGGGCACAATATTTCGGCATACCGACATGTCACTATCGTAAGGTGCGCTGACCAACTGAGTTCCTGGGGGCGGGCGGCCGTCTTAAACCCCTCCGCCTGCGAGGCGTTCTCTCCGCGGTCCGCGCCCGCGGCTCCACGTCGGCGGTCGCTGAGACGCTGGCGTAGGCGTCTGTGGTGGTGTCGGTGTAATTGCCTCGTCCGTCCCGGTCGCTCATTCGTTTTCTTTGCTGAGCGTCGTTTTAATTAGACACAATGTTGGCTCCCATGCCTTACTGAGGTTATAGCGCCGTCTCGGTTGATGAGTCCGTCCCTGGTTCGAATTTTGGTAGCCACTCTAACAACTTGTTGGGGTAGCTAAGCCGACTGTGCCTCTGATGTTCTGGGCAACGATCTTAGATGGTGCGCACTGTCTGCCCAATATAAGTCTTCCCACACTGACAAAGAATCTGGTATATGCTGGTCTTGTGCAAACCGAAACCGTCTTTGACACTTCCCAAGAGCGGATGAGGTAATTATACCGACGCCACCACAGACGCCGACGCCAACATCTCAGCGACCGCTGATACACAGCCTCGCATGGGGAGGGGATTTAAGATGACCGCCTGCCCTCAGGAGCTCAGTTTGTCAGCGCACCTGATGAAGGCGTTATGTCCGATTACCGAAATATCGTGCCCGTTGGACACTATGGACAAGCAGTACACCCGTGTGCTGTTTGGGCAAGAAATACGCTGGAAGAAAATGAAGATTAACACGATTCACTCTGTCATCTACGGGTCGTGCTGCTCTTCTGCTGCCTCGGTGCCGATTTTGAACATTGCCATTTTGCCATGCAGGTATACTTTAACCACAGCGGTACACGAACAGTTTACAAATAAGCCGTTTCGGAAATGCTTCGACCCGTCTCTTGAAAGCCAACGATCAGGCCCTTGGGCGTCAGATTAATCGCTCTGTTTCCGCTTCTCCCTCTCCTACCCAACACAGTTTATATACCACGCACTGCTAGTGCTACCACGTGCCATTCTTGAGTCGTTATTGCACGTTGACGTTGAAGATGGGCATGGTCACATTAATGCGACCGGTCCATTATTTTTGCAATACGAGCCTTTTGGTGGTGTCACCTACTGAACCTTAAATTGAAAAGATGTTTATGAAATGAAGTGCAGAGAGGTGCATTGTATGGAAGGAAAAGTCACACCATGGGGAAAGCTTTGGGAAGAGAATGTGGAACCACTTGATATGAGACGCTGTTGATGGATTTTGAACAATAAGTGGCCAAGTATGGAACGTAGCTTTATTAGAGAGAATACTCGAGGAGAAACATTTGCCAAATGAAGGGACAAATTAGTGATATATATCTCAAGGAGTGCACGAATTATCTTGGAACAGAAAGAAATTGTAGCAGCAGACTAGTATTAGATTATGTGAAACAAATGATCAATGATGTTGGATGATTAAGGTTTCTATATATGAAAATATTAGTGCGAGGAAGACGGCTCCTTGCAGTCTGCTGACACTAAATCCATCGGCACCCGGACTGTGCTTTTAGCAGTAATAGTAGTAGTAGTAGTAGTAGTAGTAGTAATAGTAGCTTTATTCATCTGTAGATCTCTTTTTACAAGTATTTACAAGTTTAGACCAATTTAAAATGAGCTAAATCGTACACACATACATTTACAGACTTCTGGTTAGAGACAATCATTTGATTTACTCCTGGTATATAATACTTTTTTTTTTACAAATAACTTATTAAATAATGTAATGTCACACTGTTCACTCATATCTCACTATCAGTCACTGCACACACTATACACACATTGTTTCATAAGCACTTACTACACACAGAAACACACACACACACACACATACACACACACACACACACACACACACACACACACACACACACACACACACTGGTGAGATCTGGGCGATTTTCTGTAATAGAACTTCCCATTTGCTATACTGAAAATGTGAGTCAGCATCCCTCTATAATGAGTGCGATGTTGAGCTCAGAAAGAGGAAGAGGTGTTAGTGTTGTGCTATGCCTAGCTTTGGGGTAAGTATTTACAGAAAAAAAGAAGGAAAAAACATTGTGTGAAGGTGTTATGTGGAATGTTGGATGTTTTGTAATCATTAGAATTATTTCTTTGTACAACATTTTTTCTTTACCAAACCCCTACTTTGTTTTATCTAAGTAATCCTTCAGTGTATAAAATGTATTGCATAGCAGGTACTTTTTAGCTGTCTTTTTAAATAAGTGTATTTTCGCAATTACTTTAATCTCTTTTGGTAATTTATTGTACAGTTCTATTCCTTGTTAGAAAATGCTGTTTTGATTTTTATGTTTATTTTTTCTTGGGAAATGTGAGTTGAGTCTAGCTCTTGTTCCATCGTCATGGACAGAGCTGTTTGTGCAATAATTACCAATGTTATTTTTGATGTGTGCAACTGAGTGGTAAATGAATTCAAATGGAGCTGTTAAAATCCCCAGTGTTTTGAACAGATTTTTACCATTAGCTCGACTACCACGTTTGGTTATGATTCTTATGACTCTTTCCTTTAGTCATGGACAGAGCTGTTTGTGCAATAATTACCAATGTTATTTTTGATGTGTGCAACTGAGTGGTAAATGAATTCAAATGGAGCTGTTAAAATCCCCAGTGTTTTGAACAGATCTTTACAATTAGCTCGACTACCACGTTTGGTTATGATTCTTATGACTCTTTCCTTTAGTTTTACAATTGTGTTCATATTTTCTGCATTTAATCCCCAAAACAGATTGCCATAGCTAAGAACTACTGATCATACATATGAGTGGTATGTAACTAAAACACACTGAATTTTACACACTGATGACAGGGTTCTAAGGGCAAAACCTGCTGATGACATTCTGTTTGCGAGTACCTTTGTGTGTTCACACCACTTCAGCTGACAATCAATATTCATTCCTAGAAATTTTATATCTGTAACACAGTCTATGGAGGTGCCATCTGTATTTAATTTAACATTGTCATTTTCCCTCATAAAACTGAAATTATTGGCATTAGTTTCCTTTACGTTCAATGGTACTTTATTGCTTATTGACCAATTGTAAACTTCCTTGGGTGTTTTATTTGCTTTCTCTGCGAGGAGCACTCTTGTTTTCTCCGTCACTATAATATTGCTGTCATCACCGAAGAGAATTTTTTCACCATGAGTAACACTACTGGGAAAGTCATTGATGTATATCAGGAATAGTATTGGTCCTAATATGCTACCTTGCGCCCCCCCAGAACCGTGGACCTTACCGTTGGTGGGGAGGCTTGCGTGCCCCAGCGATACAGATGGCCGTACCGTAGGTGCAACCACAACGGAGGGCTATCTGTTGAGAGGCCAGACAAACGTGTGGTTCCTGAAGAGGGGCAGCAGCCATTTCAGTAGTTGCAGGGGCAACAGCCTGGATGATTGACTGATCTGGCCTTGTAACATTAACCAAAACGGCCTTGCTGTGCTGGTACTGCGAACGGCTGATAGTTAGGGGAAACTACAGCCGTAATTTTTCCCGAGGGCATGCAGCTTTACTGTATGATTAAATGATGATGGCGTCCTCTTGGGTAAAATATTCCGGAGGGAAAATAGTCCCCCATTCGGATCTCCGGGCGGGGACTACTCAGGCGGACGTCGTTATCAGAAGAAAGAAAACTGGCCTTCAACGGATCGGAACGTGGAATGTCAGATCCCTTAATCGGGCAGGTAGGTTAGAAAACATAAAAAGGGAAATGGATAGGTTAAAGCTAGATATAGTGGGAATTAGTGAAGTTCTGTGGCAGGAGGAACAAGACTCCTGGTCAGGTGACTACAGGGTTATAAACACAAAATCAAATAGGGGTAATGCAGGAGTAGGTATAATAATGAATAAAAAAATAGGAGTGCGGGTAAGCTACTACAAACAGCATAGTGAACGCATTATTGTGGCCAAGATAGACACAAAGCTCACGTCTACTACAGTAGTATAAGTTTATATGCCAACTAGCTCTGCAGATGATGAAGAAATTGAGGAAATGTATGATGAGGTAACAGAAATTATTCAGATAGTGAAGGGAGAAGAAAATTTAATAGTCATGGGTGACTGGAATTCATCAGTAGGAAAAGGGAGAGAAGGAAACGTAGTAGGTGAATATGGATTGGGGGGAAGAAATGAAAGAGGAAGCTCGCCTGGTAGAATTTTGCACAGAGCATAAGTTAATCATAGCTAATATTTGGTTCAAGAATCATAAAAGAAGGTTGTATACAAGGAAGAATCCTGGAGATACTAAAAGGTATCAGATAGATTATATAATGGTAAGACAGAGATTTAGGAATCAGGTTTTAAATTGTAAGACATTTCCAGGTGCAGATGTGGACTCTGACCACAATCTACTGGTTATGAATTGCAGACTAAAACTGAAGAAACTACAAAAAGGTGCTAATTTAAGGAGATGCGACCTGGATAAACTGGAAGAACCAGAGGTTGTAGAGAGTTTCAGGGAGAGCATAAGGGAACAATTGACAGGAATGGGGGACAGAAATACAGTAGAAGAAGAATGGGTAGCTCTGAGGGATGAAGTAGTGAAAGCAGCAGAAGATCAAGTAGGTAAAACGGCGAGGGCTAGTAGAAATCCTTGGGTAACAGAAGAAATATTGAATTTAATTGATGAAAGGAGAAAATATAAAAATGCAGTAAATGCAGCAGGCAAAAAGGAATACAAACGTCTCAAAAATGAGATCGACAGGAAGTGCAAAATAGCTAAGCAGGAATGGCTAAAGGACAAATGTAAGGATGTAGAGGCTTATCTCACTAGGGGTAAGATAAATACCGCCTACAGGAATATTAAAGAGACCTTTGGAGAAAAGAGAGCCTCTTGTATGAATATCAAGAGCTCAGATGGAAACCCAGTTCTAAGCAAAGAAGGGAAGGCGGAAAGGTGGAAGGAGTATATAGAGGGTTTATACAAAGGCGATGTACTTGAGGACAATATTATGGAAATGGAAGAGGATGTAGATGAAGACGAAATGGGAGATAAGATACTGCGTGAAGAGTTTCACAGAGCACTGAAAGACCTGAGTCGAAAGAAGGCCCCAGGAGTAGACAACACTCCATTAGAACTACTGACGGCCTTGGGAGAGCCAGTCCTGACAAAACTCTACCATCTGGTGAGCTAGATGTATGAGACAGGCGAAATACCCTCAGACTTCAAGAAGAATATAATAATCCCAATCCCAAAGAAGGCAGGTGTTGATAGATGTGAAAATTACTGAACTATCAGTTTAATAAATCACAGCTGCAAAATACTGACGCGAATTCTTTACAGACGAATGGAAAAACTGGTAGAAGCGGACCTTGGGGAAGATCAGTTTGGATTCCGCAGAAATGTTGGAACAGGTGAGACAATACTAACCTTACGACTTATCTTAGAAGAAAGATTTAGGAAATGCAAACCTACGTTTCTAGCATTTGTAGACTTAGAGAAAGCTTTTGACAATGTTAACTGGAATATTCTCTTTCGAATTCTGAAGGTGGCAGGGGTAAAATACAGGGAGCGTAAGGCTATTTACAATTTGTACAGAAACCAGATGGCAGTTATAAGAGGCGAGGGGCATGAAAGGGAAGCAATGGTTAGGAAGGGAGTGAGACAGGGTTGTAGTTTCTCCCCGATGTTATCCAATCTGTGTATTGGACAAGCAGTAAAGGAAACAAAAGAAAAATTCGGAGTAGGTATTAAAATTCATGGAGAAGAAATAAAAACTTTGAGGTTCGCCGATGACATTGTAATTCTGTCAGAGACAGCAAAGGACATGGAAGAGCAGTTGAACGGAATGGATAGTGTCTTGAAAGGAGGATGTAAGATGAACATAAAAAAAAGCATAACGAGGATAAGGGAATGTAGACGAATTAAGTCGGGTGATGCTGACGGAATTAGATTAGGAAATGAGACACTTAAAGTAGTAAAGGAGTTTTGCTATTTAGGGAGTAAAATAACTGCTGATGGTCGAAGTAGATAGGATATAAAATGTAGACTGGCAATCGCAACGAAAGCGATTCTGAAGAAGAGAAATTTATTAACATCGAGTATAGTGTCAGAAAGCCGTTTCTGAAAGTATTTGTATGGAGTGTAGCCATATATGGAAGTGAAAGATGGACAATAAATATTTTGCACAAGAAGAGAATAGAAGCTTTAGAAATGTGGTGCTACAGAAGAATGCTGAAGATTAGATGGATAGATCACATAACTGATGAGGAGGTATTGAATAGAATTGGGAAGAAGAGGAGTTTGTGGCACAACTTGACTAAAAGAAGGGATCGGTTGGTAGGACATGTTTTGAGGCATCAAGGGATTACAAATTTAGCATTGGAGGGCAGCGTGGAGGGTAAAAATCGTAGAGGGAGACCAAGAGATGAATACACTAAGCAGATTCAGAAGGATGTAGGTTGCAGTAGGTACTGGGAGATGAAGAAACTTGCACAGGATAGGGTAGCATGGAGAGCTGCATCAAACAAGTCTCAGGTCTGAAGACCACACACATATGCTACCTTGCGGAATGCATATATTAATGTATTTTTGTTCTCATAAGTGTTTTGCTAAATGTTTAGATTTATTTGAATTATGTGTTATTTCTACTCTTTATACCCTATCTGCTAGGTATGATGGAAACCAGTCATTAGATACCCTTCTTATTCCTATCTATCTATGTCTGAATCCCCCTCCAGTTACTGCCAGGTGTTGGTGTTGACAAGTCCTCTCCATTTGGCTCGGTCCTCCCAACACTTTTCTTCCTCCACTTGCTGCCAGGTGACACCACTCCTTTCTACAGATATTCTCACTCCCATTTTCCACCATGTTCTTGGGCGCCCTCTAGGTCTTTTCCCATCCATCTTTACTTCTTCCATAATTTTGGGGAGTCTCTGTCCATGCATCCTCTTGACATGCCCATACCATCTTAATCTCTTTCTTTCAATTTCTTCTCTCATACTTTCTTGTTTAAGGTCCTTTGTAATCTCTACATTCCTTACTCTGTCCATTCTTGTTTTTCTCTAAGTGCTCTGAGAAATTTCATTTCCCCTGCTTGCAGTCTGCTCCAGTCTCTTTCTGTCATTGTCCATGTTTCTCCACCATAGGTGACAATAGGGATGTAATAATTCTTATACATAAGGAGTTTTGCTCTTTCTGAAACTTCATTATTCCAACTCAGGTGTTTTATTGTTTGGTAGAAATTGCCACCCTTCTATAACCTCCTATTAATTTCGTTAGTTATTCTTCCATCCCTAGATATTTCACTCCCTAAATAAGTGAAACTTTCTACTACTTTGAGGGGTTCTCCATTCAAGGTAATATTTCCGTTGATCCCTTTCTCTCTTCCAAATACCATTACTTCACTCTTATTTTTATTTATTTTTAATCCATATCTTTTCATTATTTCCTTCCATGCATCAAGCTGTAACTGTACATCTACCTCTTTATCACCCCATATTACCATATCATCTGCAAAAATCATCTTTTTGTCTTTTTCTTTTACTATATCTTTAACTGCCCTATTGATTCCCTCCATCACAACATTAAAAAGCGCAGGAGATAGAATACTTCCTTGCTTAAGTCCTTGTCTTATTTCGAAGTATTCAGAGTTCCCCAATGGTTTTCTAATTCTACAATTGTGCTCTCTGTACAGTGTCTTTATAACATTAATGTATCCATCTTCCACATCTATCATCTTCATTTCTTCCCAGAGTCTTCCCTGTCAGCTGAGTTATATGCCTTTTCTATGTCTATAAAAACCATTATCACCCTTTTGTTATACTCCCAACTTTTTTCCATCAGTTGGCGGATAGAAAATATCAGGTCGATCGTGCTTCTTCCTTTCCTGAACCCATGCTGTTCTTCACTCAGCTCCTTTTCTATTTTTTAACTTATTCGATTTAGTAAAATTCTTTCAAAAATCTTGGCTGTATGACACATAATGGTTATTCCTCTGTAGTTTTTACAAAGTCTTTTATTGCCTTTCTTGAAGATGGGAACAATGTCTCCTGTTCTCCAGTCAGGTACTGTACTATTTCTCCACACACTTGATAGTACTCTATACAGCCACTGCATTCCAGCTGGACCTGCTGCTCTTATCATGTCCACTGATACTTCATCAGGTCCTGGGGCTTTCCCCCCCATTCATCTTCTTCACAGCTTTTTCCATTTCTTCCCGTATAATTTGTCCTAATTCTGCTTCAATTCCACCATTACTTGTTGTTTCCTCATGTACCTGCTCCTCAGCGTTTAACAGCTTCTTAAAATGTTCTTTCCAGAGTTCTTTTATATTCCCTGGATCTTCAATAATGGTACCGTCCTGTTTCCATCTTTACTGGTACTTCAGAAGCCTTCCTTTTATTTTTCATCATTTTATAGAGCATTTACTTATTGCTCTTCACATGTTCTTCAAGTTTTTTTGTAAATTCTTCCCATGACTTTTTCTTTGCAGTTTCCGCTATTTCTTTCCACTTCTTCTTTTCCTCTATGTATTTTTTATGGTCTTCGTCATTTTTAGTTTTCCACCACTTTCTCCATGCTCCATTTTTTCTTACAACTACTTGGATTGTGGTATCATCCCATCAACTTGTCTGTCTCATTTTTTTTCCTTTCCAGATGATCTGCCACATACTTTTTGTGGTGCTTCGACTAAAGTGTCTTTGAATAAACTCCATTCTTTTTCTACATCGCAGAAAACTTCTTTTGGAAATTTTTGTGTGATTAATTCTCTGTACTTCTCAGCACATTCACTCTCCTTCAGTTTCCAATCCCGTATCCTCATCACTTTCTTCTGTTTTCTGTTTTTCACACACTGATTCATTTTCCATTGTTCCACCAGTAATCTATGGTCTCCATCTGTACTCGCACTTGGAATTACCTTCACATTTGTTACTTTCTCTCCCCATTCCCTGTCTACTAGAATATAATCAATTACACTCTTGGTTCTTCCATCCCAACTGTATCTGGTGGTAACATGACTTTCTCTCTTCATAAACCAGCTGTTTGCTATTTTCATTCCATTCCTCTGGCACAAATCCAGGAGTCTTTCCCCTTCTTCATTTCTGCCTCCATATCCAAAACATCCTAATTCTTGCTCAAATCACTTTCTGTCTTTGCCTACCTGTGCATTAAAATCTCCCATCACTATATTAGCACTCTCTATATGGTTTTCTAACACATTTTCAAAGTCCATCTCTTCTTCGCTACATTCCACGTAAGGTGCATAAATCTGGATTACTTTTAGTGTTTCTTTTTAGAATCTCAGGTTTAAGATTATGATCCTTTCTGATATATATCTCACTTTTTCAATACAGCTTTGTACATTCTTATTTACCATCACTGCCATACAATTTCTTCCAGACCTGTTATTCCCACTGCAGTACAGTTTTCCTCCTCCTCTTAAATTTTTCTCACTTTTCCCCTTCCACTTTGTTTCGCATAATCCCAATATATCTAACTTCCTCTCTGTTAGTACATCTGTCATTTCTTCCATTTTTCCATTGAGGGTTAATATATCAAGTATGCCAATATTTAGGTTATTTTTTAATCCAGTTGGTTTCATCTTCTTGTACTAATGAATATCATCAGGTCTCCCATCATTTGCACCAGTACTTGAAGAAGCAGTGGGGTCAAACCCTGAGTGGTTCGTTCCGAGGATCGTCTGTGTTTTGAAAGCAATATATGAAGACTTTCCTACTGGCTTGTTAGGCCTCACGCAAGAATGGATTCTTATTCCTAATGCTTCTAATTTATTTAATAATATGTTGTGGTCGACTGTATCAAAGGCCTTAGAAAGATCCAAAAATATGCCTGTGACACAGTCATCTTTATCAAGAGCATCAAGTACAACTTTTGTGAATTCTGCTATGGCTGACTGTATTTTTGCTACTTCGTAAACTAAACTGTGATTCACTTAAAATATTGTATTTATTCAGCTAATTCATTAACCTGCGTCTGCCACCGGTAGCTGAGTGGTCAGCGTGACAAAATCCTAAGAGCCCAGGTTCGATTCCCAGTGGGTCGGAGATTTTCTCCACTCATGCATTGGGTGTTGTGTTGTCCTGATCATCATCATTTCATCCGCATCGACGCGCAAGTCACCGCAGTGGCGTCAAATCGAAAGAATTGCACCTGGTGAACGGTCTACCCGACGGAAGGCCATAGTCACACGACATTTACTTTTATTAATCTGTCTTTCATAATTGCTTATATTATGTATGAGTATGGTGACAGCAGGGAAAAAGGCCGGTAATTTTCATTGTCTCCTGCATCCTGCATTACCTTCCTTAAGCAAAGGTACAACTCTTTTGAACGTCAACGTTGAACGTCCCGAGTTTAACGTGCTGCTGGACGCTCAGAAACGATGGGATTCGTGCATACGGTACGTGCGCCGCAATATGATATACGCGATCGTAACGCTCTCCAGCGGCAATTGTCGGCAGTATTTGGCTCGTAAATCATACTATTTACGATACGGACGGACCTAAAATTCCTATATTATCTCTATTAAAACCTAGATCTCCCTTGTCCATGAGTTAGTGAGGTTGTTCTGTCTTTAGTATACATAAATAGAAAGTTCAATATCCGTGAAAATGTCATAATGCAAAAAGGGAAGCACAATGTCCAGTCATTAAGGATAATCGGCTTACAGAAGTTACATTATTAATAATGCAATACAACTTTACAGTAGTTCTCGACACGAAGTAAAAATTATATTATCATTCTCACTTTTTAGTGAAACCTTAAGGCCATTCTTACTTTATCAATCTTCCTGTTCAGCAGCAGAATCCATACAACATATGAAATACAAAAGGGGCAGAATATCTTACTGCAAATAGTGCAAGCTGTCATGCATATTCAAAAAATCGAACACTCTCACACATCAAAAACAGCCCCCTTATGTTTACATAAGATCAAATATTTTAGTATATACTTATATTAAACGAATAAGAAAATATCAGAACGTATTAAAAACGAGAAGAATAGTAAGATTGGAGGTAGTGGGACATGAACCACCAACACGTCACACTTCTTAGACACCTATGGCGTTACTCATTGCGCTAAACCGAATTCAAGTGACTCATGATTATAACTAGCAGGTTACACCTCCTGAAAGCTTTTATCGTAGATATATCTGAAATTTAATTATGTCAAATTATACCAAGAACAATGCGTTTCTGATGGATCATCAACGTCCTGTTGCCTTCAAACGGCATGCTCTCATAATACGCAAGTTACAATAATTCTTTAACCACGAATATGACGTTTCCCGTCTTTTTATTGCAACATACAATTGTCGACGGCTTTTCAAGAGATTCTCTATTTGATGGTGCTGAGAAAAGTCGTATATACATATGGGCTTGAACTGAAACCAATATGACGCCTCGCAACTCTGTACTGAAAGAACATGGCGTGACTGTGACGTAGGTAGCGCTCTGCAATCTCATTGGTCAACATTCAAATTCACGCTCAGTATATCTGACATGCTAGATACGAGGGTTGTCTAGAAAGTAAGTTCCGATCGGTCGCTAAATGGAAACCACAGTGAAAATCAGAAACATTTTGTTTGCAAGAGTTAGCTACACTTTCCACATGCTTCTCGAGATAGTCGCCGTTAACACTTAGACATTTGTCGGAGCGTTATACCAAATTTCCAACACCATCATCATAGAAGGCAGCCACCTGTGCTTTCCGATAATTCTCTACGTTGGTCTATAGCTCGTAGCCTGCGCCCAAGTGTTGTCTTCGTATCCAACGTTTCATGTGAACAGAGATGATACTCAGGACGAGCCAATTAGGGCTGTGTTGTGGGTGGTCGAACTCTTTCCATCGAAAAGGCTGCAGGAGAGTCTTCACTGCCCGTGCAGAGTGCGGCTGAGAATTGCCACGAAGAAGAGAGTGCGTGGCAGTTGTGTTAGGTGGGCTGCATTCATTAAGGCGAAGCCTCACAGCGAGCCCTCCTGCTTGGTGGGAGACATCGTTGTTCTAGGCACCTTTACTCGCTCACTGTGCGCTCACAACTGAAAAGAACGTCTTGATGCTATAGACGGTTATACTAGAGACACTACCCAACACATCTGTGCAAATCTTCATCGGGTTTTCACTGTGGTGTCCATTGCTCGACCGATCGGAACTTACTTTCTGGACATCCCTCGTATTACTTTGCACGGTTAGAAAGGCTCCCCAACGTGCTGCTCTACGGATCCGCATGCAGACGGCTTAAAGCACTGTGAATCGCCCACCTTGTAGATTTGTTGCAGCATGTTCACTGTTGACAGAGCATTTAAGTCGGCGTCAGTTGAGTGTTCTGTGTTTCCGTACAATATTGTGTGTTCACTTGTGATTCCAGTCTTCTGTGGAGCTGTCCATTGACGTGTTTTTGTTAGTGAACGAAATACAAGAGTAAGGACCCCCGTGCAGTGCTACTCCAGTCGGTGTGCGTATAGGTCGAAAAGACATTCGCAAGCAATCTGAAATAGTTATATCAGAAGTACTGAAGATTTTTAGTGATCTGGGAACATGGAAGAAGCTAGGAATAATATAAATTTTGCGCAAGTTTGTAAACCGACAGCAAAACTTTGTGGTATTTCCGAATTGACTTTACTCCGTATTAATAGTGTGGCAACATCGAGAGAGTCTGGACGTGTGCTCCACGTGTTTGATCCACCAAGAAAACGATATAAATGAAAACGAAAATTACGGAATTTGACGATTTTTACAAAAAGAATTTCGATACTGCGACAGAGGATCCGACGACTAGAAAAATACAGATTGTCTGAGTACACATAAATTATTTTGGCTCAGAGACCTCCGTTCATTGTCTTGATCCAGAAAGTATAAAGACAAGAAAAAAAATTTCGTGGAATCCCGAGGGGTTGCAACAGTAAAAACAAAGTTTTGCGTAAAATACACTTACTGCCTCATGATAACAATTGCTTTGTAAATATACTTTGATAAAAATTGAGTTTCAGAAAACCACACACAAAAATATATTGTACTCGGCTTCAACGGAAATATTGACCTGAAAGAACTTACAGTACTTCTGTATAGCTTGAATCGGCGACTTGGCGGATGGGTACCGTGACAAAGAATCAGTGAGAGCTGCAAATTAATTTTCGGCAGGTAGAAAATATCTCGGTCCTATCACGGTGAGCCGTCAGAGCAAAAAACCTGGCGGCAGTGCATGTATACCGTCGCGCTGTCGCGCACAGAGTCTTTCGTAAATAAAATGCGTTCATACGGGACGGGTGACCACATTGATGTCTCAGGTGTTACTAAAATTAATTTCTTTGTTTTCGTAACAACTTTTTCGCTGGAAGTTTCTACTAGACCCAGCAGAGTGTAAATTCATCAGCGACGGTGTTTTTCGGCATGGCGGAGCAGTTTCAAATCTCTTACGGATTTTTCTTTTTATCTCGGAATACTTTTATATTTTCCCAGCATAATATGTATCACACGCTTCTATAAACTTTGAGAATGATCATTTATTATTTTCAGTCCAGATATATTAGTGGTTCTGTTTTCTCCACGGGTTGGGGTAGAAGAAAGGTTATCGTTGAAAATTTCTTGTTCTGTTACTTTTTATTATTCTTATTATTTTGTAGCAGCTTGCAAGATTTTTCTTTTTGAAAGTATTCCATCATATTCTAGGGTCAAAATAGATTTCGTTTCTGCTTCATTTATTGTGGACTTGGGACAGCGGCTGGTCAAGTAATCGCCAAACAGTTGTGCAATTGAGAAAGTATTTTTATTTTATTTTCACTACATGTTTCGGCAATTCATTATACCATCTTCAGGCCCCTTATGCGTCTCTCAAAAATAATAGATATTGGCATACTCATATCATACGTTTCTGGCTGTCGTGGCGTCTCAAGTGCTACCTTCGAAGACTTGACTGGCGAATTTCCTTGTTAAATACCAAACTAGATTTGTCTAATATTTATTTGGATTTTTTTTAATAACATTTGACATTATTACTAACTGTCAGTTCTGTAAAATGGTGAGATAAACTTAAGGTGTTTGTTTTCGTGATAGTCGATAAAGCAAGAGATATAGAATAACACAACACAGCGGAAGGAAGAGAGACAAACATTTCAAATATATAACAATGGCCTCCTGCATTAGGCCATAGTAATTTAAAGTAGTTTGAGAGGGAGCGGAGGAGTAAAGGATGACATCGCGAATTGCGACGAATTCCTGTAAATATGTAGTAAAGTTTTGAGAGCAGAGAAACGTCTGCGTCAATGGAGCCTGCAATTGTTTGTCTCCACTGAACCACAAAAAGAACAGTAGAACATTGCCCCACATGTCACAAAACAGTAGCTCATGCAAAACACACAAAAATGCGCGTCTGTTTTTTGAGAGCCCTGAAAGAGAAAGTCTAAAACTGTTCTGAAGATCCGAGACACAAAAAAGCGCTTAGCGCTGCGGCTGCTGTATAGCAGGAAAAGCTGCGCGCAAAACGCTCTGAACCGCCGCACAGACTGCTGCTCTTTCGTCGGATATTACTCCGCTGACGCTGACTGCGCTTAAAAAAGAGAGTTGCAGCAACAAAACCTTGATGTCCACAGCACCTGTTGCAGTTGTCCTGCCGTGAAACTGGCATACAGGGCGGAGCACACTGCTTTGAACGGTGCACAAGCCGAAGTAACGGAACCCTCAGATTCGTTACGAGTTATGGGACAAATTTATAAGTTTATATTATCTTCAACAACAAACATGATTTTACTACCATGTACAGATTTAAGATCACTCGACGCGAATCCTATATGTCGTACGATAGATCTCTTGGCGGCAACTATATTATTCTTTTTATACTTATACGAAGGCAGTTTAATATTTGGCTTATGATGTACGAGGGCTGTTCAAAACAGAATGATCGTAAGCTTTTGACGACTTACTTTACTCATCCTCATAATTTTTATGGTCCTTCTCAAGATAGTCTCCTATGGATGCGATGCACTTGGTCCAGCCGCTTCTGACAGCTTGCAAAGACATTTTCTGAAAGATTTATCAGAATAGCCCCGCAGCTTTCACTAGTCCTTCTCATGATGTAAATTCCTTCCCACGAAGGATTCTTCAGGTCGGGGACTAGAAAAAAGTCACAAGAGGGTGAATCCGGACTAGAGACAGAATAAGGGAGGCAAGTCACATCGATTTTTGCAAGGTATTCAGTAGCAATATGCATTATGCAACGGCACATTATCGGGATGCTCTATCCAGCCTTTTGTACGGATATGTGATCTTTCGAGCCGTATATCACTGGCCGGCGTACTGTACAGTCACTGATGTATTCAGTGTAGGTACAACATACTGATAGACCGCTCCATGAATATGAAAAAGAACGAGATGACCGTAACTTTCGCAGCAGAAGCAACTTTTTTTGTCGGGGCGGGGAGGGGAAGGGGGGAGAGATTCTCACACTGAGTTTTGCGGTTTGCTGTTGCCGGGATCAAACTGATTAGCCAATTTCGTCAGCAAAGCTATTGCGTTTTAAAGAAATTTCAGACCTTCCTTTACCAACAACTTCAATTCCATGCAGAACTGCACGCGAATGTCCTTTTGTTTCGTAATCATCAGTCTTGTAACCCACCACGCACAAACACGTCTCAAGTGTAAATTTCCTGCCACCAACTTGTCGGCGTCATCGAATGAAATTTTCAGTAATTCAGAAGGTACTCCTGACGTTATTCGCCGACCCTCTCCCACAATGACAGCAGCAGTGTCGATTTTTCCTTTCGTAAGAGTACAACTGGAGCGTCAGGTCCATCTCCCCTCTTTAAACAATTTAAACTGTCTTCGAGCTCGCTGTACGGAAGAACAGAGTCTTCACAGCCCTCGTGTAACACTGCATATTCCTCAGCTGAAGACTTGTTGAGACGAAAGCAGAATTTCAAAGCCGCATATTATTCACCTCCAATGTTGCAGTAGGCGATGTTTGCACTCCTCCTATAGGCGGGAACCAGGAGTGCAAACAATGAAACTAGTACAGTATTAAACTATAGCAAGAGAAATTATGACCACAAAAAGTTATAATCATTCTTCATTGAACAATCATCGTATATTTCGGTTGTTAGCCTTTCTTTTCTCCATGCCTGGCGATGTTTCACACTAAAGTCATCAGAAATCTCTAACTTTTATATAAATGACAATAATCTGAGAGAACAGTTAAGTATCCAAAGTAACGGATACCTATTCTAACGTCAACAGCCTTGCCTCGGTAGTATCACAGCTGCCCGACAGATCAAAGAAGTTAAACTCTGCTGAGCCTGGTAAGCAATTGGACGTTTTTTTTTCTTTATTGGATTTCGATTCCCCCACCCACACCCTACCTTGAGGGGGGGGGGCGGGCAGCACCACAATACGCCACTCAGCAGTACACAGAAAAGTTAAAAAAAAAAACAGAATTACGAAATAGCAGAACAAAAAAAGCAGGTGATAAAACGGGGACTGTAAAAAACTAAAACATGTCGAAAAGTATGCGAAGAGAAATATATGAACAAACGGTGGTCGGTGATGCTGAGTAAAACACACAGTAAACAGACAGCACAATTAAAAAACACGGCGACTATCTGGTTTCTGTTGACATGAGATAAAAAACACACCTAGCAGCAGTATTGTGGCTGTTCGCAACACTGACAGGGGACACACAACACTGAACACTCACTTAAAACAGCACTATAGAAGCGACACAGCGGCAGATGGGGGGGGGGGGGGGGGGGAGGGGGAATCCAGACTGATGAGGAGGAAAAGGGAGGAGGAGAGGAAAAGAAAAATGGGTGGAGCCGAAGGAGAGAGTGGATATAGAAAGAAGAGGGGCACGGTGGATGCGACAAGGTGTCAGAAAGGCAGTGGAGGGGAGAGCAAAACGACTCAGGGGAGATAAGTGCATCCGAGAAGGGGTAGGCGGGGAAAAAAAGGATGGAAGTAGGGGAGAGGGAGCCCAGGAAAAGAACAGAGGGAGGGAGAGGTGAGGATCAGAGTTGATAGGAGGGATAAATGGAGGGAGAGAGGGCATCAGCTGGAAGGGGGAGTCGATGGAAGCCACCTTGGGAAAAGACATGAAGGGTGTAGAGGTGGAGGGTAGGGGGAACACAATCATGAAGGTGCAGCAGAGGGCAGGGGTTGGAGGAGCAACCAGGGGATGAGGGAGATCAAGTCAGTGGGAGGTGTAGAGGATGCAGATAGGTTCGAGTAAAAGGAGCATATGGAGGAAAGAAATCAGGTACTAGAGGATCTGTGTGGGGGATGGGAGGCGTATATGGAAGGCGATACGGAGTGCATGGCGCTCGAGGATCTGGAGAGACTGGGGGGGGGGGGGGGGCAGATATCCGCGCGGGACTAGCATAACAGAGGACGGGACGGATTAAGGATTGTAGGTGTGGAGGATGGTAGCGGGGTTCCACCGCCATGTCCAGCCAGAGAGGAGTTTAAGGAGTCGGAGGCGGTTGGGGGCTTTGGATTGTATAGATCGAAGACGAGGAGTCCAGGTGAGGTGACGATCAATGGTGAGGCCAATGTACGTGAGTGTGAGGGGGGAAAGGTGGACAGAACCAGTGCTGATGGTAAGGGAAAAATCAAGGATCCGGAAGGAGCGAGTGGTACGACCTACAATGATTGCCTGGGTCTTGGAACGATTGATTTTTTGGAGCCACTGGTTACACCATGCAGCAAAAAGGTCAAGGTAATTCCGGAGAGCAATTGGACAGGTCTGCCGAGTGTTATTGGTATACAGGGTGCACTCAGCCCTCGTGAGTGGAATTTTTACCCGCCATGATATATCGAGGCCGTCTTCATTATGCCCTTTCTTTCCCGACAAGCCCCTCTTTTCTGTCGATTTTGGAAAATACTGTTACGAGCTTGGCTCAAGTATTTAAGTAACATCATCTGTTAGTGCAAGATGTAAATGCAGCCTCAGTTCGTTTTATGTCAACTAGTTCACGTTGACAAGATCGTCTCACAGATGGCGTAGCATGTTGCGTGTCCTGTTTCGACGATGCAAACACCTTCTAGATCTATCTCCATCATTCGAGATAATACCAGACTTCTCCAATAGTACAGGATTGGAACATTTTAAACAGCGCCACGCAGAAGAATTGGGTTGTTCCCATTTGGATAGCGATGTGAAAAGACAATTCTTTCTAAATGTAATTGCTCTCCGGAATTACCTTGACCTTTTTGCTGCATGGTGTAACCAGTGGCTCCAAAAAATCAATCGTTCCAAGACCCAGGCAATCATTGTAGGTCGTACCACTCGCTCCTTCCGGATCCTTGATTTTTCCCTTACCATCAGCACTGGTTCTGTCCACCTTTCCCCCCTCACACTCACGTACATTGGCCTCACCATTGATCGTCACCTCACGAATGACGAGTGCAAGTTAGGAAAAGTTTAAATTGTTTACTGTGGGAGTGTATAGCGTACTTACATGACTAAAATGTTGTCGACTGTTTACCGTCTAATAAACTTATCATATGTTGCGACTGTGCCTAAAGATGGGAAGGGAAGTGTCACTTTTCAGATGACTGCAGAAAAAAGTGGTCTTTTGTCAAGAAAGGACAACGGCTCAGAAAGTGTTCTGTGAGATTTGTAGCTGTTTCATCTCAGTAACTCACGGAGGTAAAGCAGATGTCAGGCGTTAAGTTTCTACGAAGAATCATATAGACAGATTCGTGGCAGCATCGACAACAAAGCTTAATTCTACATTTATGATTAAAGAAGATACCCAGAAAGAGTTGCTCGTTGCTTCTGCAGAACTAACAACAGCTTATAATGTTGTCAAGCATCATCAGTCCTTCAGTTCTCTTGACTGTACCGTAAAACTGAATGCTGCGATGTATCCTGACTCCGAAGTCGCTGCAAAGCGGTCTACAGTCAACACCGAAGCTATAACGATTGTTAAAAATAATCTCGCACCACAATCTATGTCCGAATGGATAAAACAGTCACAAGCAGTTTTATTTTACGACTAAGGCACCGACTGAAAAATTGTTTCCTTTAGTTATTCAATACGTTACTAAAACTGACGGTATTTGAAAGAAGCTGTTGAAGTTTGATTCGCTGAACGACGAAACATCAGAGAAAATTGTAAAGTTTTGTCTGGAGATTTTAACATTAGAAGGACTGGGGATTTCGATCTAACTAGAAGCGCCAACCCGTCATTTGGACCGGTACAGTTTTATTTGACGTTTTTAAAAAGGTAAACACATTTTAACATACATCAATTTATTTCAGACAAGTTACACAGTTGACCAGGATACAGTTTTACTTTTTCTGCAGAATTACATGATACAATGAACATCTTATACATAACTTTTAATCAGAACATTATGTAACAAAATGTGGAATGGATAAATTTCCACAGAAAAGAAAACCATGTGTTTTAACACAAGTGTCTGAAAAGCACAATATATGCTAGAGAAAAGATTTATAACCTTGCTGTGTTGTGACATCTCACACATGCGTATTCATCATTGCCTAAACATGGTCCGCAAACATACTTGCTGCACTTTACACATAAATGCTTCCTTTTATTCTTGCCTCTACAAGGTGCGACAATAAAGTAATGAGACTGATATTCTTTGCAAGATGTGGCAGCCCTGCAGGCTTGCATAGGCACACTGTCTTTGACCTTGGTCTATAAGCTGCTTCTAGTCCAAGCAGCACATCGATGCAACTGTTCAGTCGTGAGTTGGGCTTTAATAAGTTAACATGTGTTTGTGTCTCTCGTCACGGAAATGGAACCGGATAATATTGCGCAACGCTATGCCATTTCTTTTTGCGTTAAATTGGGTGAATACGCGACAACTTATGGTAAAATTCAGAAGGCTTTTGGAGTGGAGGTTATGTCAAGAGCTCAAGTTTTTCGTTGGCGTAAAATGCTTAGTGAAGGCAGAACGAATGTTGAAAATGAAGGCTGCAGTGGACGACCATCAACCTCACGGACGGATGTCAACTTGGCCAGGATGCGTGAACGCGTACGATCTGATCGAAGATGAAACGTGAAAATGATTGCAGAAGAACTGAACATCAATCAAGAAATGATTCGTCTAATAATAACTGAAGATCTTGGTATGAGAAAGATCTGTGTAAAAATGTCCCCCAGAAATCTCACACAACGACAGAGAGAAACACGGAAAAATGTGGCAGCCGATCTGTTAGAGCAAACGGAAATCAATCCAGAATTGTTGAGCCGTATTAACACTGGTGATGAAAGTTGGTTTTTTGAGTACAATCCAGAGACAAGATGCCAATGTTCGCAATAGCGCTCAAAGGGATCACCCAAACCAAAAAAGGGTCACATGTCAAAGTGCATGCTTGTGTGCTTCTTCGATTCCAAGGGAGTTGTTAATAAAAGTGGGTGCCTCGTGGACAAATAGTTAACCAATAATACTACAAAGAAATTTTAGAAAGACTTCATAAAAGAGTTCTTCGTGTCCGTGCCAACATTGCTAACAATTGGATTCTGCATCACGATAATGTGCCATCTCATACTGTTTTACCAGTACAGCAATTTTTAATCTCAAAACAAATTTCAGTACTACCACAGCTACCTTATTCACCAGATACCGCTCCGTGCAACTTTTTTCCGTTTCCAAGAGTCAAAATGGCGGTCAAGGAACACCATTTTGGAACAACACAAGATATCCAAAAAGCTGTGACGAGGGTCTTGGAGGATATTACAAAAGATGAGTTCCAGAAATGTTACCATCAATGGCAGAAGCGCTGGAAAAAGTGTGCGCAATCAGAAGGGAACTACTTTGAAGCAGACAACACTAAACTTGACTAAAACGGTAAGCATCATTTTTTCCCACATCAGTTTCATTACGTTATTGTCACACCTCGTATACCCTCCAATTTGACAAGTCTTCCGAATGTTGCGATGTTATGATACTGCGTTAGGAAAAGTATTTTGTACCCTTGTGGCCTTATATGCTTAATCCATCTCTTCTGTCAATTTGTGTACTGTATAAACTGACGTCTGCTTGCTTTTTCTCCTGTTACTTCCTTATAGAGTATTCAATAATTTATAGCTCCTAACTGCAAGACAATGAAAAAACGTGCATAGGCCACTTGTGGCATCGATACTTCGCAGTGTAAAGCCCACTCATTTGACGGATTACGTCAACGTCATACTTGGTGTTATTGTAGTAGGCCACTGACTCTTGCAGCTTATTAGCATGTCGTTCATCGATAGTTACTGTGTCATGCATTGAACCCAAAATAAGCACGTTTTCCCCCTGATAGCATGTTAGTTGTGTGCAAAGGTGCTACAGCAGATTTTGCTTATCGAGGTATTTTCCTTTTAGATTTCTTCACTGTGCTACAACGTTTGTACTCTTACGTTTCAAATTTTCTGCAAGGCATTTCGTTGTGAAAAAATTGTCGCAGGTTATGTTATTCCTGCGGAAACAAAGGGCTGCATAAGACACGTTACAACATGCTCTGCAAGGGGATCACTTGTGGGACGCTGCTTATCTTTGCCTAGGTAAGGAAACCAATTCATCATATGCTTAGAATTAGTATCAATTACAAGCCAAAACTTTATTCCAAATTTGTGTGGTTTATTGCTGTATTGAATGAAAGACATCTAGCCTTGCATGGAAACAGTTACTCATCCACAGTGATATTTTCTCCTGGAATATAACACAGCAAGGAACCGGCAATGAAAGGATTGCACACAGGGATAGCAGTGCAAAACGATCAGTCTTTAGTCTATGTGAACGTGTGCTCCTATCGTCAAATCACATAAACAGCAAAATTTCGGTGAACTTATTTCTGCTCATTGTGTTCCTAAAAAGTGCTGGCCCTAATGTATTTGACCATAACAGCTTCAACAGAGAGTTGTAAGTGATATTTCGGCTTGTATTGCATCGACGCTAATAGTCCAATCATCTTGACGCGCTCTGTTCTCTGTACACTTCTTTATATTTTGAAGCATGTTGTCATCAATTAGCAATCTCCATGCACTAGAATATATTCCTATACCGACAAACTTCTTGGCATAGCCTGTAGGTCCCGGTGCTACCCGCACGATGTTCTGCTGTGGACCTCTTCCAGGAACAGTTTTCTTAGGTGTAACAGTCCATGTTGTTTCGTCATTAGCTGTCTCATTACTCCCAATGGAAGACTTTCCTTCCATCTCAATTTTTCATTTCACTCTGCCACGAACGCCTCTAACGTTGTTAGCTCGAGTTAAGCGCAAATTGTTGTTTGACGTACCCGAATATACAGTATTTAATAGAATAATTCAGTTACAACAAAAACAAAGAATTTGAAATTATAATACAGCAAAAAAGAAAATATTTATAATGCTTGCTGAAATATCAGTTGCGATAAAATATAAAATAATAATACAGTGGCTATACAAACTTACCTGCTATAGGTAAAGCAACATTGGTTTGCAACTTCTCGGCTTGCTCTTGTCCAGTAGTTGCAACATCGCTGTCTGCAGAGTCACTGATTTCATTAATGGGAGGGATTCCTCATCATCAACAGCGCTTGCAGCGTTATCTTCTCGTAATTCATGAGCTTAACAAACATCACAAGAATCTTCTCCTTCGGACTCACCATCTGACATTGACATCAGATATTTTAAAATTTCTTCATCAGACAAACCGGGTCTTTGAACCGCCATTATGAAATAACTGAAATGTGGACAACAAAAACTGCGCCACTTGTACAACAAAGCTTCGTTGGTCATCGACAATGGGTCTGCAGAAGACAATAATCAAATTAGGGTGGTAAACAACAATAGCTTTGGACAATTCAGAAAGCTATTGTTACCATTTCGGTACCCGTCAAAATGACGGATTTCGGTACTTCTAGTAGGAGTTGTTTGGGACACTTTTGAGAATGGTTATACTGGGTAAATACTTTGCAGACGTCTACCTAAAAAATACTTATGAAAAATCATAGAAAATGACACCAGTAGAAGAATCCATTTTGGAAAAATAAGTCTACAGAAGTAGAATATCCGTCAACATGACGGATGCTGTTCTTTTAGTGTTAAGACGCCTGTTAATTCTGTTCGATAAATTAATTGTTTTTTTTTTAAGACTATACCAATACCATCTTCAAAGGGCTTCATAAGGCGGCCAGCGGAATGTGTTTCATCAAACTAAAGAAGAACTAGGAAAAAAAGGAAAATCAACTGGAGTCCTGTCCATTTTCTCTACAATGCTATATCAAGCGCTGCTGGAGTCTGAACTGTCGACATTAAAATAACAGTCATGAAAAATTTAATTATTTTTCAGTGTGTAGGGTAAGGACAGGAGATGAAAGAGATCTGCTTATACATTAATATCAATCATCAGACTCTTTCTATCTCACTCAAAAACAAGACGGCTGTTGTTAATGCCCGCGGTTGAGAGAGTTCTTTAGCTTTAGATTCCAATAAAACACTTTTTTTGACGACGCTGAGAGACGACCTCGAATAGTTTCACGTTTTTTCAGTAGTCCGATCAGTGAAATTTACTTCATGTTTCTGTAGTCAAACTTGGCTCTGTTTGAAGAGTTATAAAATGGAGAAGAATAAAGTGTCGATAATTGAAATAAGAAATACATTAATCGACACTCAAAGATGCCTGAAAGAAAGGAATACTGAAATTTTATTGCCATGCAAACCAAGATGAATTTGAACAAATTACAGAATGAGAACCTTAACCTAGAAATAATTAATTTGCTTTCGAAATTTGAGGAAGAGACAATGGCTTCCTATATCACAATATTTTGTTACTTAGAGAAATGAGCTGTTTCTTTTGATAAATATCAATTATCTGATTGGATGACGCATCTGAAACTCTATGATTATTATGTACCTGACCAAAAATTTTGTGAAGATTTCAGGTGATAATTGTTTTCAGGTGTATATGTACTTGAAGAGCGTTTTAGAAACTAAGCAAGGTTCAAAGAATGAAAGTCTCAACAATCCGTGGAAAAAGCGTGGATTTATTTTATTAAGAAAACCGAGAATTCTGAACGCAAATGCCAGCTGCTAAAACTATGCCAGTATTTGTTTTCTATTCCCGCTCACAACGCCACTGTGGGAAGAGTATTTTCACTGATGTCGGCCCAGTGGACTCATGAAAGAAATCGACTGCTACCATGGACTGTGGAATCTATCTTACAGTGCCAGTTTAACTACAGACTGACTTGTATGGAGTTTCATCAAAGGGCAACAAGACTTGCTGAAGAAGATGAAATTCTCCGAAAAATATGGTGTACCAGTTACTTTCGCCGCAACAAGTCCCATGTAACTGTGTTCTAAATAAAAAGTAATTATATTAAATAAATTTTTACTTCATTTCTACACCATCATCTCAGACTGTCCCGATGAAGTCTCAGATATGGCAACCCTACTCGTGAGACCAATTGAGCAACTACTTCAGCCGTAAATAGAAATATTAAAAAAAGGTAGGAAGATTTTTCTGTTTAGCAAAAGTGACTAAAAGCAGATTACAGAGTACCTGACGGCTCAACACAAAAGTTTTGTCTCAAGTGCAGATAGTGTTGAGGATCAGTGGACAAAGTTCAAAACCCTGGTACAATATGCGTTAGATGAGTATGTGCCAAGCAAGATCGTAAGAGATGGAAAAGAGCCACCGTGGTACAACAACCGAGTTAGAAAACTGCTGCGGAAGCAAAGGGAAATTCACAGCAAACATAAACATAGCCAAAGCCTTGCAGACAAACAAAAATTACGCGAAGCGAAATGTAGTGTGAGGAGGGCTATGCGAGAGGCTTTCAATGAATTCGAAAGTAACGTTCTATGTACTGACTTGGCAGAAAATCCTAAGAAATTTTGGTCCTATGTCAAAGCAGTAGGTGGATCAAAACAAAATGTCCAGACACTCTGTGACCAAAATGGTACTGAAACAGAGGATGACAGACTAAAGGCCGAATTACTAAATGTCTTCTTCCAAAGCTGTTTCACAGAGGAAGACTGCACTGTGCTTCCTTCTCTAGATTGTCGCACAGTTGACAAAATGGTAGATATCGAAGTAGACGACAGAGGGATAGAGAAACAATTAAAATCGCTCAAAAGAGGAAAGGCCGCTGGTCCTGATGGGATACCAGTTCGATTTTACACAGAGTACGCGAAGGAACTTGCCCCCCTTCTTGCAGCGGTATACCGTAGGTCTCTAGAAGAGCGAAGCGTTCCAAAGGATTGGAAAAGGGCACAGGTCATCCCCGTTCTCAAGAAGGGACGTCGAACAGATGTGCAGAACTATAGACCTATATCTCTAACGTCGATCAGTTGTAGAATTTTGGAACACGTATTATGTTCGAGTATAATGTCTTTTCTGGAGACTAGAAATCTACTCTGTAGGAATCAGCATGGGTTTCGAAAAAGACGATCGTGTGAAACCCAGCTCGCGCTCTTCGTCCACGAGACTCAGAGGGCCTTAGACACGGGTTCACAGGTAGATGCCGTGTTTCTTGACTTCCGCAAGGCGTTTGACACAGTTCCCCATAGTCGTTTAATGAACAAAGTAAGAGCATACGGACTATCAGATCAATTGTGTGATTGGATTGAGGAGTTCCTAGATAACAGAACGCAGCACGTCATTCTCAATGGAGAGAAGTCTTCCGAAGTAAGAGTGATTTCAGGTGTGCCGCAGGGGAGTGTCATAGGACCGTTGCTATTCACAATATACATAAATGACCTGGTGGATGACATCGGAAGTTCACTGAGGCTTTTTGCAGATGATGCTGTGGTGTATCGAGAGGTTGCAACAATGGAAAATTGTACTGAAATGCAGGAGGATCTGCAGCGAATTGACGCATGGTGCACGGAATGGCAATTGAATCTCAATGTAGCGAAGTGTAATGTGATGCGAATACATAGAAAGATAGGTCCCTTATCATTTAGCTACAAAATAGCAGGTCAGCAACTGGAAGCAGTTAATTCCATAAATTATCTGGGAGTACGCATTAGGAGTGATTTAAAATGGAATGATCATATAAAGTTGATCGTCGGTAAAGCAGATGCCAGACTGAGATTCATTGGAAGAATCCTAAGGAAATGCAATCCGACAACAAAGGAAGTAGGTTACAGTACGCTTGTTCGCCCAATGCTTGAATACTGCTCAGCAGTGTGGGATCCGCACCAGGTAGGGTTGATAGAAGAGATAGAGAAGATCCAACGGAGAGCAGCGCGCTTCGTTACAGGATCATTTAGTAATTGCGAAAGCGTTACGGAGATGATAGATAAACTCCAGTGGAAGACTCTGCAGGAGAGACGCTCAGTAGCTCGGTACGGGCTTTTGTTGAAGTTTCGAGAACATACCTTCACCGAAGAGTCAAGCAGTATATTGCTCCCTCCTACGTATATCTCGCGAAGAGACCATGAGGATAAAATCAGAGAGATTAGAGCCCACACAGAAGCATACCGACAATCCTTCTTTCCACGTACAATACGAGACTGGAATAGAAGGGAGAACCGATAGAGGTACTCAGGGTACCCTCCGCCACACACCGTCAGGTGGCTTGCGGAGTACGGATGTAGATGTAGATGTACTTGACGGAGAAGTAGCGGTCACAAAAACAGACATCGGCCGGGAGAGCGGTGTGCTTTCCAAATGCCCTCCATATCCACATCCAGTGACGCCCATCGGCTGTGGATGATACAGCGGTCGGTCGGTACCTTGGGACTTCCGGCGCCTGTGTGATGGAGAGACAAAGAATTATTATAAGATAAGTACTTAGTACTTTCCCTCAGACAGTAAATACACAGAACGTCTTGTACTGTCGTGCTTATTAGCTCCATCGACCTGATACAATATGGCTTCTTCGACCAATTATAATAATATCTCCTCTCTTCAGTCGCGACAAGACCAGAGTGTTGCACAAATTAATCATTTGGAAGAATAAGCCATGGAATAACTGAAGTGCGGCTGCGATAACAGTATGCGCTCTTACCGCCTTTTACTTCTAGCCTAGCGTCCTCACAACGGCGCCTCTGACTCGTAAGTGTCGAAACGCCGTCACGATAGTATATCCTCTGACCACGGGTGTATCGGCTATAGTCGTCGCCATAAACCTCGTGCTCGAAGCGACCTCTCACTTGCAGCAGTGTCGCGCTGAACTTGTTTAATCTGGCGCCGAACTTGTGTAGAGCGGTGCCAGACGGAGGAAGTATAATTTGATGAATGCTAGGAAACTGTTCAACAGGCGCAGAGCGTCTAGGATTTAAGTGCATCCGTTTGTGAGCGCACGGCGGCGCTCATTTGTCAGCTGCTCAGCCGATATCCACTAGTTCAAAGCAGGACTGTAAACTTTTAAAAATATCGGGAATCCGATATATCGATATTGTCGGCTCTCGATATATGCCGGGAAAAAATATCGGCTGCACATTATAAATTTACCGCCGGATTTAAGTTTTACTTTTAAATATTGATTTATTATTAAATATTCTGTACATCAACACGCTAGCAGCCTGCTTATTTCCCTTAGAGCAAAAACTGAAAGGAAAACGATGCACGTTCACGATTGGCGATAACCGCATAGCTAACAATGTGCGTGGACAGGTCGACTCGCTAATTGGAATCCGCGACGTGCAGAGCTAGGGGACTGGGGTACACCAGCTACACGATTATGACAGTACCGGATTTGACGTAGGTTAGTTAGTAGTATTAGAAGTAGATATTAAACTAGAAACCTACAGGGACAAGTAGTTTCCGGCCTGCCCAGTGTCAGGTACACGCCCATCTGGATTTGCTCGATAAGCAAGGCCTTGAAGTACGTTTACATCTATGCTGACACACCTGCAATGCTGCAAGCAGTTAGGATTACTAACAAGTAGGTGGTGCTGCATAGTTTAATAAAAATCCTAAGTTGCCCATTAACCTGTACTGTTTACACTGTCTGTAGTTTACAAATTAACTGTAATAACTGTAATAGGTGCAAATAACATACAACATTGTATCACCCACTAATCATTAAGGTGGTGGGTTATAGCTAGTGAGCAATGTTTAAACCTTGTGTTACATATTGAACTTGGTCACTGAAAACGTGACCAAATGTCGTACGGAGGCAATGACATTTTTCGGCATAAAACAGCGGTTGTACCCTCTATTTTCGGTACCTATAGATAGGTGGAACAATGTCGCTGAGATCTGTTCTGAACTAACCCTAAAGACATATACAGATGTTAGATGGAGTCTCGTGTTGGGAGCATAAAACTTGTCAGATACCAGCTGGGAAAAATTTGGGAAGCGCTCGAAAAGGTTGCCGAAACAACAAAGAATTCATCTATCCGATCTGAAGCGCTGTTTCTATACATCGTTCTGTGAGCTCCTTTGTATTCGTTTTGGCTCTTATCTTATGACACGACTTCTTGCATGCCGTCAGTGAGGTCAGTAAAATTCTTCAAGCTGAATATATGCCTTACGGAAATAAGTACATTGAATGACTTCGTCAAAAACTACAAGGATACAGGATTCACATCTTATATGTCAAATGTAAAAGAATTGATGGCAGATTTAAGATGTGACTTATAGCTTTCAACTCGTCGCCAGAAGAAGCATAAACGACTTTTCGACTAGACTGAAAACGATCCATATTTTGTAGCCGATGAGTGCCGAAAGCAGTATGAAGCCGAAGGAAGATTTACAGTCGAGTGCTTCTTGGCGATCGTCGATGAAGCTTTGAGCAACGTGAACCAAAGTTCAAAGAGCTGACAAATTATTCCGAATCCTTAGGATTTCTCATTCACCCTTCCAAACTATGTGAGATGCAAAATGATAAAATTGAAATCAGCTATCAGAAACTAGCGAGATATTTACAAGACGGGAAACTAGCTGATGTAGACACATCTGGCTTCGTTTCAGAAGTAAAACTACTGCGGTTTACGATTCCTCCTACAGTGGAGACAGCATTGAACACACTCAAGTACTACGACGCATTCAAGGAATCATATGTCATTATCACCACAGTCTGTTGCATGTTGCTGATGATACCTGTCACTGTGGGATCTGGAGAAAGAAGTTTTTCAAAATTAAACCGTATTAATAACCATCTATGATCTACCATGGTGCAGCACCACCATAACAGGCTCGCCATTATTTAAATCGAAAGCGACGAAGGCACTTCAGCTGAAGGAAGAAAACATGATTCGAGTGTTTTCTTTGTTCCGTATTTGTAAGCATACAAAAGAGCAGTTGCGTAGTTTCCAGATATTAAGGTTTAATTTGCTGAGTGCAAAATACGACTATTTTACATACTGTACCTGATCTTGTGTTCTCCGCGATCTTACTGCGATTTAAGGTGCGGTTATTGATACTGACAAGAGTTCTGCACGCGAGCAAGAAAAGTGTTTTACGACGTTAAGGTAGCCAAATATACACACATCAAGATAAGTTTTGCATCACCTCGATTCCAAGAGTTTAGGAACCTGTACATAAAATTGGAATAGAAATCAACATAAACATTATTTCCTCCCTTTTTGTTGCTCATGAAAATCACACACTGCACGTTGTACCACAATACAGCGAGACCCTCAGAGGTGGTGTTCCAGATTGCTGTACACACCGGTACCTCTAATACCCAGTAGCACTTTTTTTTTTGCATTGATGCATGCCTGTATTCGACGTGACTTACTATCCACAAGTTCATCAAGGAACAGTTGGTCCAGATTGTCCCACTCCTCAACGGCGATTCGGCGTAGATTCCTCAGAGTGGTTGGTGGGTCATGTCGTCCATAAACAGCCCTTTCAATCCATCCCAGGCATGTTCGATAGGGTTCATATCTGGAAAACATGCTGGTCACTCTAGTCGAGAAATGTTGTCATCCTGAAGGAAGTCATTCAAAAGTTGTGCACGATGGGGCGTGAATTGTTATCCATGAAGACCAATACCTTGCCCATATGCTGCCGATACGGTTGCACTATCGGTCGGAGGATTGCATTTACGTATCGTACAGCCGTTACGACGCCTTCTATGACCACCAGCGGCGTTCGCCGGCCCCACACAATGTCACCCCAAAACAGCAGAGAACCTCGAACGTGCTGCACTCGCTGGATAGTGTGTCTAAAACGTTCGGCGTGACTCGGTCGCCTCAAAACACGTCTCCGACTATTGTCTTGTTGAAGGCATATGCGACACTCATCGGTGAAGATAACGTGATGCCAATCCTGAGTAGTCCATTCGGCGTGTTGTTAGGCCCATGTGTGCCGCGCTGCATTGTGTCGTGGTTGCAAAGATGGATCTCGCCATGGCGTCGGGAGTGAAGTTGCGCATCGTACAGCCTATTGCGCACAGTTTGAGTCGTAACACGACGTCCTGTGGCTGCACGAAAAGCATTATTCAACATGGTGGCGTTGCTGTCAGGGTCCCTCCGAGTCATAATCTGTAGGTAGCGGTCATCCACTGCAGTAGTAGCCCTTGGGCGGTCTGACTGAGGCATTTTATCGACAATTCCTGTCGCTCTGTATCTCCTCCATGTCCGAACAACATCTCTTAGGTTCAGTCCAAGACGCCTGGACATTTCCCTTATTGAGAGCCCTTTTCTGGCACATAATAACAATGCGGGCGCTATCGAACTGCGGTATTGACCGTCTAGGCGTGGCTGAACTACAGACGAGTTGTGTACCTCCTTCCTAGTGGGATGACTGGAACTGTTCGGCTGTCGGACTCCCTCCGTCTAATAGGCGCTGTTCATGCATGGTTGTTTAAATCTTTCCGCGGATTTAGTGACATCTCTGAACAGTCAAAGGGACAGTGTCTGTGATACAATATCCACAGTCAACGTCTATCTTCAAGAGTTCTAGGAACCGGGGTGATGGAAACGTATTTTTTTTTTTTTCATGTGTGTACTAGCACAGTTTCCATCTGTTTTATTTAACTTGCTGTTAGCCAAATGCATTACATACCTGTTGCTGTGTTCGATGAGTTTACGTGTTTAAACTGTGGTAGTCAATGATTTTATTTAAAGTTGTACTTTATTTTGCCAATAAAGGAAACAGGTTGTTTTAAAGTACGTTTTCCGCCTTTTGTTTTTCCTCCCTCCTCCCCCCTTCCCCCTCCACCATTTATCTCCATGGCCTCGTTCTTGGCTCCGCCACAGGCCTCACTTGCCCTAGCGACTGGCCTGCTCATCGATCTATTATTATTTTGGAGATATTACACATCGCATTCTAGTAAAACTCTCTGAATCCCATATTGTGAAAGTGAGTGTAGGGGGGAGGGGAGAGAGATGGGAGCAATGACTAAACCGGCGGGACAAGACATCGAAGAATTCTGAAAAATCTCGAGCGGCGCGCATGCGCACTGGCTGTGGTGGCATTCGTAGGTGAACGTTAGGTTGTTTCGGGACACGGTAGACCGTAAGTGTCCTGCGTCAAATCGTTCATTTCGGCTTCCCTCACGTCACTGTGGTACTGAAAACAGTTACCTTTACAACCTGAAGAAGTGTCTAACTGTATTCTGGATGAAAGCGGGATTGGCGATCCTTATTTAGATTGGATATTATATTAGTATCAGGGTACTTAAATTATCCTGGACCGCCAATAAACGTTTCGGAGAAGTCTACGGAGCAATTAGTTGTGTAATTCTACGTAGCAATAGGCAGCGTAATTCGCACGGCGCTAAGACCCTGGAAAGGGTCCAACCGATGACATTCAAAAGAGAGGCGACAGCCACATCCAGCCAACGACGGAAGCACGACACCTCCGCGATACCCAGAAGCATAAAGGACCTCTGTGAAGGAACCCGCAGTCAAACGACGCTAAGGAGATGTACACTCTGGCAGCGGGGTTTGAGATGTATTGTATTATGATTTATTAAATGAAATCTCATAACCCGAGGAGGAAGTTAATGCAACAGTAGAAGAAATGTTCTCGTTGATAATTTTATAGACAATGCTGGCAAAGGACCATGATAAGACGAATGTATCTGAATCTAGTCGGTAACAGTTGTAGTGAACACTGAATCAATTATTCCACAACGCTCCATTGTTCCAAATGTACCGCTGAAACGCGACAGAAAATGACGCTGCGAGCTCGGGATCGAACATTAATACGGCACTGCATTATCAGATTTTGTACTCAAAACAGCTCTAGTACACTGCTCAACAAAAATTTTGAGGACTATCGAAAAATATAATCTACGACTCTAGAGGTCTCATTGGTCGAGGCACCTCATTCATTATCCAGGTAGAGCCCATATACTGGACGGTGTTTGCTGTTGGCATGCTTTGTGGCCGTTGTGAGTCCTGTAAACAAACCGCTGCCGCAGCGACATACCACGAGCAGTCCAGTGTCAACAGCTTCCTTCAGTTTGTGTTCAGCACTGCAATAGCATGCCACGTAGAGGCATACGGCACTTTGATGGAGTCAGGATAGTGGCCTTACTTTTATTAGCTCACACTCAGTGAGATGTTGCCGATTGGTTACATGTCACTCAGAGTGGCGTGTCTAAGGTGCGGAGAAAGTGCAGAGAGAGGGGAAATTCGGAAGATAGACCTCGTAGAGGTCGTTCTAGTATGGATTGTTCCCTCGAACTATGGGATGGCAGGCCCCCGCCATCAATTGCCAGAAATGCTGGAATTGGCTTCGTTCGGGTAACAGGGATTCGTCTCTCAGTCCAGACAGTGCGTAGAAGACTGCGCCAGCGCCGTCTTTATTCCAGAAGATCAAGAAGAAGTTTTGCACGGAACCAACGGAACCGATGCAATCGAAGGACCTGAGATCTTGCATTTCAATATTGGACCATTCCAGAGTAGGGTAATGTCATGTTTGCTGACGAGACCAGGATTGGTTTACGACCAGACATAGGTGTGTTAGGGTTTGGAGAAGCGCTAGAGGACAACAGGAACGGCGATACGTTCAGCGAGACCAACTGTCTGGAGCTGAAAGTGTAGTGTTCTGGGCGACTACAATGAAGTGACGACGGACCGTTCTAATTCCCATCTACAGGAATTTGACTGGACCCGAGTACCACAAAGAGGCCCTACAAACGATTGTATGGTCCTGCAGACGTGAAGTCGGTGACAACTTCATCCTAGCCGATGACAATGCAGCTGTGTCACAGTATCTTCAAAGAAGTAACATCAACCGAATGCGTTGGCCAGCACAGTCGCAGACATGAATGCAATTGAAAATGCGTGGGACCTGTTGAAGGTGGCCATTGCACAGCGTCCGAACCCACCTGACAATCTTCAGGAGCTTACTGAAGCTGCCATTGAGGACTGGGATCTCACACCCCAAGATAAACTTTATGGTGTCATCCAGATCATGTCTCGCAGAGTGGAATAACTCATCGGTGAGCAGGGAGGACACACACTACTACAGACTGATAACCGTCATCATGAGATAAAGATTTTCACGGTTTTTGTTTTCAAGACGTACAGTTAGGAGATAGCCTGCTTTGTTTTATAATTATTTTTTGTAACTAGCCAAAATGGCTTTTGTTTTCACAAGGAATTATGTTTATTTCATTAACAACGTGTTGTACAAACTTCAACGGCTGTACTACAAGACGTCATTCTGTAAGCAGCCCTCTATATTTCTTTCTGTCGGAAGTGTACAGACTCCACCGGAAAAATGTATGCACACTTTATTTTACATTTAATGATTGATCAAACGTGTTGTACAATATCCAGTTTAGCACATGGTCACTTTACATTTTCAAAATATTCACCGTTGGCGGCTATACACATAACAGAACGACGAGAGGTCGCCGCAACTACGTCAATCAGTGTTACAGTGGAGATCGCTGCACATGTCGCTGTAATCTGCTGGCGAAGTTCCTCCGGCGTGGGTGGCTTACGTCGATAGAGGTTATCTTTCACAGTTCCCCACAAGTCAGAGTCCATAGGCGTTAGATCTGGGGACCGTGGGAACTCAATGGGCCCTCTTCATCCAATCCAATGCCCTGGAAAATTGTCATCCAAAAAAGCTAGTACGGCTAGATGGTAGTGTGGTGGTGCTCCATCCTGTTGGTAGAAGACCTCTTCATCAGCTCCATAAATCGCAGGTATACCTAGCAAAACTGATGTGCGTAGCATTTACAGGTACACTTCTCCAGTGACAGTATCATTAAAGAAAAAGGGTCCTATTAAAGCCCTAGATGACAGTCCACACCACACATGAACCCCTGGTACATTGATCGCTTTATCCACATAAACATGCGGATTTTCCGGTGTCCGGAGTGTCACTGTCATGACGATTTGCGGTTCTATTTGTTTCAAATTGTGCCTCGTCCCACCACACCACCTCTGTCACAAATCGTTCGTCATCAGTTACCATATGCTGATACCATTCACAAAATTGCATTCGGCGATCGGGATCGTCATCATTAATCACGTGCAGTAATCCTGGAATGTAAGCTTTCCACTTTGCAGCTTTCAGAAGTCTTCGTACACTTGTAAACCTAATCCCCACTTCACGTGCACATTGCGTAACAGACTTCGGTTAAGAGTGCGCCACCTTAGCTGAGTGATGTGTTCGGTCAGTCAGTAAAGGAGTCAACGATCAACATAAACGGATGTCGTGTGACTTCCGCCCAGACCAAAACGCAACAAAATGAAGAGAGAGCGAGAGAAGTGGTAACATACCTGCCTCCCATGCCAGGTTCGATTCTCGGTCGGGTCGGAGATTTTCTCCGCACGGTTACTGGGTGTTGTGTTCTCCTCATCATCATTTCACCCTCATCATCGGCACGCAAGTCGCCCAATGTAGCGTCGACTGAAATAAGACTTGCACTTGGCGGCCTAACTTCCCCAGATGGGGCTTCCTGACCAACAAAGCCACACGCTCATTTTATTTTTATTTTTTTCTGTGGAGAACTAACAAACGTTTCCAACACAAGAGCCGACGCTGTCTTCCTGATCTTCCTTTGTGAATATCACAAATTGTTCCATGCAATTCAAACTTTTCAATGATGCGTTTAATTGTTAGGCAGGTTGGCGGTACTGTTTCAAACTCCCGCCTCCACTGACGTTACATTTCAACGATATTATCAAACTTGAGAAACCACAACACATTTTCTTTGCTCGTGTCAAGCGTGCTCCAGCCATCTTGTTTTCTCAATACTGAGATGAAAGTACTGGCACCTGTTGAGCCAAAGAGCATACTAAAACACACTCGTAAATCAAATCGAACTACAATATCGATATCAAGATAGAGCCTGACAAAGAGTGTATACATTTTTCTGGCGGACTCCGTAGCTCAACTTTACAAAACCTAATATGAACTGAACTGTAACTGATCTGAATGCAGCTTGACGTTGCATTAAACGCGCAGCGGAAGTAAAACAAGTATTTGGCCCTAATCAAAATTTGCTCTTACCTCAAGTCTTGACAACATTGCTGCAGATTTCTCGAAAGCAGGGCTGCAAACAGCAAGCAACGCTAGGATAGATTTTTCTTTCTGCATACATATTCAAACTATTACATGTGTAATGATAAACAGTGGTGTGGGGAGAAGAACTAATCCGATGAAATGATGTGCCACGTTAACATTTTTAGAATGAAATATATCAAAAAGATGAGTATTACTTCGTGTAATCTTTACACATAACACTGATCTGAACAGTACTACGCCTAACAAAGTGAACAATAATTTTTTTAAAAAAAAACGGGTGCAAAGTTAACAGAGAATTTCTATAAAAAACAAACAGCTTGATCAGTTAATATGTTACTCCATGAGTCTGGGATGTGGGTGGTCTTTCTTCCAGTACTGATCAAGTTAACTAGCTGACAATAACCATCCCTAGTTGCCCAATGCTGCAAACTTACATCAAACTCCTTCTCATAAAAATAATAAAATTGTTCAAAATACATATTCCTTTCATCTTTCAGTGAGCACATGATATTCATCATTGCTGTCCTTTCTTCATCCAACAGATACAGTCACAAGTTCACACAGCACTACTAAATACGTCCATCATCTACTACACTCAACTAAGAAAATATCAGACTGCGCAGACGCAAAAACTATGCCACGACAAGACCAAAGCTTGTTTAACAGTATCGTAATTTGCTCTGTCTCTGATGTGCACATCGATGACACATGAAAATGATATGATCACCTTACAATTGTAATAAACTCTGTGATGTTCCAAACATTTGTCGAGGAGTGAATTTAAAAAGTAGCCAATCTGTCTTTTAATGTGTGCAACAGTGTATGTCCTTTTACAATTTTTGTTCTCTCTTTCGCCGTACGCACTGACAGCGAAGTTCCGAACAGGGATGCATCTGTACATCCATTGTGGATGTGACGTCAGCCCTCCTGCACAGTACGCCAGTGACCTCAGCCACCTCATTTTCGCGTCACGGGACGCAACACAGATAGCCGCAGCTTCCTCGTGTTTCCCCCAGGACACAGCGCGGAGGTTTAATTAGTTTACTTTTGCGTTGTTTTGAAACGTGATGGTAGAAGCTCGCCAGCCGGCCCGTCACAAATAAATTAACACTGGTGCCTGCGGTGACATATCCACCCCTCTTTCCCCTGGGACGGGTGCTAGAGAAAAATAGCAAAAACCAGAAAGGATACAATGGGCGTAATTTGTGAGAGGAAAGCAAATATGTAACAAATAAGACTACGACGTCGGCTTTCTGGCTTTGGTCATCGTACTGCTGTGGATTCAGGGAAGTTCCTTCGACAGAGCAAAGCTCGGTGGAGAGATCTTGGTGCTTGTCACTGTGGATTCGCTAGGGGCAATCTGGAAATCAGTCATGACAAAAACCAGCCTTGAGTAGTATATTTTGCTTCCTGTTGGTGACTTGTTCTGTCTTCTTCTTTTTCCTCTCCTAGTGCCATATCTTGAAGGGGTCGGCACGTTAATTCTTGGCTCAAATGGCTCTGAGCAATATGGGACTTAATTTCTGTGGTCATCAGTCCCCCAGAACTTAGAACTACTTAAACCTAAATAACCTAAGAACATCAAACACATCCATGCACGAGGCAGGATGACTGTAGCGCCTAGAAACGCTCGGCCACCCCTGCCGGCTGTTAATTCTTGGATTTGACAGTGTTAGAGATGATGGTGGCCGGTTTCCTTTCCTACTGCCACCCCTCCCCCCACTTCTAACCACCGCTTCTCCCCATGGACGTAATTTGTGTGCTCCAGCTGTCTGCATGTAGTGTTACCATATGTGGCGAAGATTTTCCTCAGCTGTAACAATGTTCCCCCGAGTTGTAATGTACGTCGCCGAAGGTCGATTCTAGTATGATGACTTCACAGAAAATTCAACCTTAAGGAACGCACAGTATCCTTGCCTAAACGTTTGGGAACAGAGCGACGGAGGCGTTATATGGCTACCAGCTCCGTTATGCATCTAATAGGATGTGGGAAATCACTCGAAAACCAGATCCCGGCTGCGCGGCAAAAGGTGCCGTCGTTGTTAACCCAAAGGGTGGATTAGATCCGAGACAGGATCGACTCCTCGAATCCCGCAAGCTACGTGCCAGTGAACGCGGCTGTCCTCTTGATTCTGTAATATTTCTGGCTTTACAGCCATCGTGTTCAGCTACAAGAAGCTCTTCGCAGTCGAGAAGGCAGCAGTGGCAAGATGATATGATGCGGTGTCAGCTGCCGATGACAGATGGTTTGTTAGGTATGGGTATCGAGAGGAAAACCTCCTAAATTGCGGTCCTATTCCGCGATCGGCTGCTGCGTTCGGAAATTGCGCTCTAAAACAATAATCTTCTGTTACGTTAATAACAGAAGAAAATTAAACAGCGTATTTATTTGTATTTCAGATTAAAGCGTCTCTCTATAGTGTGCTGTTATTCCGTTATTTCACAAGTGTTAATAACCAGAAGAATAACAAACAACTGCTAAACGAAAAGGCAGACAAAGCACTTCGGTGATTTTCGGATCGCGCGTAACTTGGATGGCGGGTGAAGTGGTTCGGCTGTAAGGGCAGAGCTGGTTGGGCAGCCTTAGAGGACAGATGTATTGTCTGCCCTGCTTTATTAGCAGTTTCTGGTTATTTGGACATGTAGTTGAGAACATTGTGATAGTAATTACGGAAATTGATGGAGAATGGAAATTATTTGTTACTCTAAAGGGCAATGTTATTGGGCAGTTTCTGGTGTTCTGCTAATACGAGCAAAAAGCGAGTGGCGTCGCGTATTAACAAACTAATTGAAAATTTCATTATTTCTAAAATCTCAGCTCCTCACTAAGAGTTTGTTACAGCCCTCAAGATAATGGATTCCCGACATACGTGATGCTTTCTGCGCAGGTGAAAACAACTGTAGAAGACTACAGGTTGGTGAACATTTCTTAGAACTCATGCATTCCACTCAAGACGGTGGAAACAAATAGGCAGACCTCGCGTGTACTCCATCCTTAGTACAACTGAGATCAGTGACTCGTCATCCGTGGCAAAACAGAGAAGGTATGAAGGAGAGAAGTTTTCGAGGGAAGGGGTTTATCATACGCATGTATATACGTCTTCCTCTCTCTCTCTCTCTCTCTCTCTCTCTTTCAACTTGCCGTAATGCTTGTAACTGTATTTCAAAATTGGGAGTCAATATACATTCGTAATCTTCACTTTATTGTTGGGCGTATTCCTTGCTGTAGTTTAGAGAAAAATCTTAAGATATACAGAGGGCCGAGCTGAAACAACTCTGTGAGAAGGCGGAACGGATGTTGGGAGCTTGTGAAATTGCTACAACATTATTACACAACTGGCCATTAAAATAGCTACACCAAGAAGAAATGCAGATGATAAACGGGTATTCATGGGACAAATATATTATACTGGAAACAACATGTGATTACATTTTCGCGCAATTTGGGTGCATAGATCCTGATAAATCAGTACCCAGAACAACCATCTCTGGCCAAAATAACGGTCTTGATTCGCCTGGGCATTGAGTCAAACAGAGCTTGGATGGCGTGTACAGGTACAGCTGCCCATGCAGCTTCAACGCGATACCACAGTTCATCAAGAGTAGTGAATGGCGTATTGTGACGAGCCAGTTGCTCGGCCACCGTTGACCAGACGTTTTCACTTGGTGAGAGGTCTGGAGAATGTGGTGGACAGGGCAGCAATCGAACATTTTCTGTATCCAGAAAAGCCCGACATGCGGTCGTGCATTAACCTGCTGAAATGTAGGGTTTCGTAGGGATCTAATGAAGGGTAGAGCCATGGGTCGTAACACATCTGAAATGTACAGTCCACTGTTCAAAGTGCCGTGAATGTGAACAAGAGGTGACCGAGACGTGTAACCAGTGGCACCCAATACCATCACGCCGGTTGATGCGCCAGTATGGCGATGACGAATACACGCTCCCAATGTGCGTTCACCGTGACGTCGCCAAACACGGATGCGACCAACATGATGCTGTAAACAGAACCTGGATTCATCCGAAAAAATGACGTTTGGCCATTCGTGCACCCAGGTTCGTCGTTGATTACACCATCGTTTGCGCTCTTGGCTGTGATGTAGCGTCAAGGGTAACCGCAGGTATGGTCTCCGAGCTAATAGTCCATGCTGCTGCAAACGTCGTCGAACTGTTCGTGCAGATGGTTGTTGTCTTGAAAATATCCCCATCTGATGACTCAGGGATCGAGACGTGGCTGCACGATCCGTTACAGCCATGCGGATAAGATACTTGTCATCTCTACTGCTAGTGATACGAGGCCGTTTGGATCCAGAACGGCGTTCCTTATTACCCTCCTGAACCCACCGATTCCATATTCTGTTAACAGTCATTGGATCTCGACCAACGCGAGCGGCAATGTCGCGATACGATAAACCGCAACCGCGATAGGCTACAATCCGACCTTTATCAAAGTCGGAAACGTGATGGTACGCATTTCTCCTCCTTACACGAGGCATCACAAGAACGTTTCATCAGGCAACGCCGGTTAACTGCTGTTTGTGTATGAGAACTTTCCTCATGCCAGCACGCTGTAGGTGTCGCCACCGGCGCCAACCTTGTGTGAGTGCCCTGAAAAGCTAATCATTTGCATATCACAGCATCTTCCTCCTGTCGGTTAAATTTCGCGTCTGTTGCACGTCACCTTCGTGGCGTAGCAGTTTTAATGGCCAGTGGTGTAGACTTCAGTTATTTATTCCCAAAGCTTACAAGTTGTCGTTCTTCAGCCCTAGCCTCGGCCGTTGCTCGTTCAGCTGCGTGTCGCAGTCCTACGCCCGTCGAGTCACCTCGGTAGCTGCGCGCACTGGAGATGTCAGCCACCGTCGCTGTGCGGCGGAGTGCGGGCAAGGAGGCGCGGCCCCTTCGGGCTGGTTGCTGGAGTGTCGGTAGCCGTGTGGTCGGTTGGTCTCCTGCCTACCCACGATAGGTGTCAGCACCCGATGGAGCTTTCATATTGAACAGGAACGTGGGCACCAAGAGACCTTGTTGCTGGCTTCCGAGTTGAAGTCCGGTGTTGGCAGCACTCTGTGACGTAGTGTTGTGGGAATACAGTTTCTCCATCAGTAGAGGGTAGGCGGCGGGCAGCATGAAGTTCAGCAACGTGAAGGCCATCATCTTGAATACATCTTCGGCTAGTTCGTAGACTGTGCTGGAGCATCTAGGAAGTCTAGCTCCGTTCTTTCAATTTGAAATCTCTCAATGATTTTCCTACTCGGGTAGTAAAGGACAGCAGCACATTGATAGGTAACACTTTTATAGACCAAGACAAGTTTAGAAACATAAATTCTTTTCCTGTTGAGAATGGCCTCTCTCATCATGCTGCTCAGCTAGTTGCAGTATATGACCCATCTCCATTCAGTAATGCAAAACTATCCTCCAAAGTTGTGGGTTCAATTAATTTCTCAACAATTAGAAATTTCAGGGAAAATCTTCAGCAGTTAGAGTGGTATGAGGTGTACAAGGAGCCCGACGCTAACTTAAAATATAACTTATTTCATGATACACTTGTAAGAGAATTTGAAAACTATTTCCCCAGGAAAGTAGTTAAATCTAAGTATAAGAAACCATGCAAAAAACCTAAGCTTATTAAAGGAATAAAAATATCTTGTAACCACAAGCGGGAACTGTATCTACAAACAAGAAAGAGTAATGACTCAGAAACAGCCAAATATCATAAAAATTACTGTGCTATATTAAGAAAGATTATTAAAAAGTCCAGAAGCAAGTGCGTCATGTCTGACATTAATATCTCTGATAACAATATCAAAACAATTTGGAATATTATTACAAGGGAGACAGGGCAACCAAGAGTACAGGATGACGGCATTACCATCAAAATGAATGGAAACATGACAAACAACAAGCCGGAAGTCGAAATCATTTCGAACAATCATTTTTTTAAAATGTTGTAGAGAAAATAGGATCTAAATGTTCATTAGAAGAAGCAAGGCAGTTATTGGAAGAGGCCTTACCCACACAATTTGATACAATTGAAATTCCACCCACCTCTCCTTCTAAAATTAGCAAGGTAATAAACTCTCTCAGGAATAAAAGCTCACATGGAATTGATGGCATTTCCAGCAGGATAATAAAAGCTTGTTCCCAAGGGATAAGTGTGTTTCTTAGCCACATATGTAATAGCTCTCTGCAGCAGGGTATTTTTCCAGATAGACGGAAGTATGCCATTCTTAAACCACTGCATAAAAAAGGGGATACGTCTGATGTCAACAACTGCTGCCCAATCTCTCTTCTGACTGCCTGATCCAAAATTCTTGAAAAAGTAATGTATTGTACAGTAGCTTCATACTTTTGTAAAAATAAAGTTTTCACAAAATGTCAGTGTGGTTTCCAGAAAGGTTTTTCAACAGAAATTGGTATATATACTTTCACTAATGAAATATTAAATGCTCTGAGTAACCGGAAGTCACCCGTTGCGATTTTTTGTGATCTCTCAAACGCATTAGATTGTGTAATCATGTAATACTTTCAGAGAAGCTCAAGTACTGTGGTATGAATGGGACAGCGCTCAAATGGTTAAATCACACCTAACTGGAAGAGTGCACAAAGTTGAAATAATCAGTTCACATAATATGTAAAAAACTGGTGATTTCTCAAACTGGGGAACAGTCGCCCGTATCTCGTGGTCGTGCGGTAGCGTTCTCGCTTCCCGCGCCCGGGTTCCCGGGTTCGATTCCCGGCGGGGTCAGGGATTTTCTCTGCCTCATGATGGCTGGGTGTTGTGTCCTGTCCTTCGGTTGGTTAGGTTTAAGTAGTTCTAAGTTCTAGGGGACTGATGACCGTAGATGTTAAGTCCCATAGTGCTCAGAGCAATTTTGGGGGGGGGGGGGGGGGAACAATCAAGACTGGGGTGTCGCAAGGTTCGATCTTGGGTCCTCCGCTGTTCTTAATATATATTAATGACTTGCCATTCCATATTCACGAAGATGCAAATCTGGTACGTTTTGCCGATGATACAAGTATAGCTATCACACCCAACAGACAAGAATTAACTGATGACATTGTAAACGATTATTTTCAGAAAATCATTAAGTGGTTCTCTGCAAATGAGCTCTCATTAAACTTTGACAAAACACAGTTTATAAAGTTCCACACATTAAATGGAATGACACCATTAATAAATATGGACTTCGATCAGAAATCGGTAGCTAAAGTAGAATATTCAAAATTAGTAGGTCTATGCATTGATGAGGGATGAACTGGAAAAAACACACTGAAGATCTGCTGAAATGTTTGAGTTCAGCTGCTTATGCTATTAAGGTCATTGCTAATTTAGCGACATGCATTTCAGTAAATTAGCTTACCACGCCTATTTTCATTCTCTGTTTTCGTATGCCATCATATCCTGGGGTAACTCATCACTGAGTAAAAGAGGGTTCATTGCACAAAAGCGTGTAATGAGAATAATTGCTGGAGCTCATCCAAGTTCATCCTGCAGACACTTATTTAAAGAGCTAGGGATCTTCACTGTAGCCTCACAATATACACTCCTGGAAATGGAAAAAAGAACACATTGACACCGGTGTGTCAGACCCACCATACTTGCTCCGGACACTGCGAGAGTGCTGTACAAGCAATGATCACACGCACGGCACAGCGGACACACCAGGAACCGCAGTGTTGGCCGTCGAATGGCGCTAGCTGCGCAGCATTTGTGCACCGCCGCCGTCAGTGTCAGCCAGTTTGCCGTGGCATACGGAGCTCCATCGCAGTCTTTAACACTGGTAGCATGCCGCGACAGCGTGGACGTGAACCGTATGTGCAGTTGACGGACTTTGAGCGAGGGCGTGTAGTGGGCATGCGGGAGGCCGGATTGATGTACCGCCGAATTGCTCAACACGTGGGGCGTGAGGTCTCCACAGTACATCGATGTTGTCGCTAGTGGTCGGCGGAAGGTGCACGTGCCCGTCGACCTGCGACCGGACCGCAGCGACGCACGGATGCACGCCAAGACCGTAGGATCCTACACAGTGCCGTAGGGGACCGCAACGCCACTTCCCAGCAAATTAGGGACACTGTTGCTCCTGGGGTATCGGCGAGGGCCATTCGCAACCGTCTCCATGAAGCTGGGCTACGGTCCCGCACACCGTTAGGCCGTCTTCCGCTCACGCCCCAACATCGTGCAGCCCGCCTCCAGTGGTGTCGCGACAGGCGTGAATGGAGGGACGAATGGAGACGTGTCGTCTTCAGCGATGAGAGTCGCTTCTGCCTTGGTGCCAATGATGGTCGTATGCGTGTTTGGCGCTGTGCTGGTGAGCGCCACAATCAGGACTGCATACGACCGAGGCACACAGGTCCAACACCCGGCATCATGGTGTGGGGAGCGATCTCCTACACTGGCCGTACACCTCTGGTGATCGTCGAGGGGACACTGAATAGTGCACGGTATATCCAAACCGTCATCGAACCCATCGTTCTACCATTCCTAGACCGGCAAGGGAACTTGCTGTTCCAACAGGACAATGTACGTCCGCATGTATCCTGTGCCACCCAACGTGCTCTAGTAGGTCTAAGTCAACTACTCTGGCCAGCAAAATCTCCGGATCTGTCCCCCATTGAGCATGTTTGGGACTGGATGAAGCGTCGTCTCACGCGGTCTGCACGTCCAGCACGAACGCTGGTCCAACTGAGGCTCCAGGTGGAAATGGCATGGCAAGCCGTTCCACAGGACTACATCCAGCATCTCTACGATCGTCTCCATGGGAGAATAGGAGCCTGCATTGCTGCGAAAGGTGGATATACACTGTACTAGTGCCGACATTGTGCATGCTCTGTTGCCTGTGTCTATGTGCCTGTGGTTCTGCCAGTGTGATCATGTGATGTATCTGACCCCAGGAATGTGTCAATAAAGTTTCCCCTTCCTGGGACAATGAATTCACGGTGTTCTTATTTCAATTTCCAGGAGTGTATATATTCACTTATGAAATTTGATATTAACAATCCGAACGAATTCAAAAGTAATGACAGTGTACATGGCTACAACACTAGGAGAAAAGATGATCTTCACTACTCAAGGTTAAATCTAACTTTGGCTCAGAAGCAGTTAAATTATGCTGCCACAAAAGTCTTTGGTCACTTGCCTAGTAGCAACAGAAGTCTGACATTTAGCCATATAGCATTTAAAATGAAATTAAAAGAATTTCTGAATGGCAACTCGTTCTACTTATTAGATGAATTTTCGGATATAATAAGTGGTTAATTTCCCCACCCCCACCCAAAAAAATTAAGTGTCATACAATATTTTGTGTAATGTAATTTCTTGGACAGACATCTTTCATTAATCTGACACGTTCCACATAATTACGAAGAGCCGTATTCATGATCTATGAAACAAGTACTAATCTAATCTAATCTCTACAGTATCACAGTCATGGAATCGAGTGCTATTGCTGTGAATGCCATCGATCCCAATGATCAACTCGTGACGAAAACTGGAGGGCTGGAATATTTAAGGGGAGCCAGGGTGAGGCTACGACGCAAAGCTCAGTTCGTAAATACCGTATGTGTCTTTACTCCGTTACATTCACGTAACAGGCTGTTAATTGCTGCATCGGTACCTAGTTATGTGCTCCTATGGCAGAGATACAGGTTCCTGCAACATGTAATAAGCTTGTCTCGCTTACCTTGGTTTTTGGCGCAGTCTCCTTGCAGAATCTGTTTCCTTATTTGTCAGATAGTGTCATCTGCCTGATCCATTTGCAAATACTGGTTTGCTTCCTACTTCCGCCTCAGTCTGTGACATGACTTGGATTTGCCTGTGGCAATGTGAGGGCGTTTTTAATATTCTTTTCTAATTTCTTCCCTTTACTACTCTTTACCGTAACAAATTATCGGAAGTGAACACCACTGGCGATTAACATTGAAATACCAGGAAGAATAGCACATATCGAAGTTTTATTTATTACGCATAGACACCGCCCATCCAGAAAGTACAGAGACTCGTTTCATTTCTGGCTCGTCGCTTATAAGCGTTAAGTACGACGGCAGATTGAATTAATTATGGCAAACAACAAGCGCACATTCGACCACTCAGATGTGAGTAGGCGGTGTTACGTAGTGGACGTGTGGACCTAATGTGTTACCGTTGTTGTTTCACAAATCGCAATGACACAACACCTCAAAATCAAGTGTTTAAGACATTGTCCACAATGATTTGAGGAAGAGGAAAACATGTGCAAAATTTGTCCCGCACACCTTCACTCCTGAAGAAAAATGACCCCTGCACTTGATTAAAAAGTGCCAAACGTGCATAGTTCTTTTCTGGAAAAAGTCATCTCGGGTAACTAGACTTGATGTTATAAAAACTATCCTACCACAAAGCGGCAAAGTGCAGAATAGGTCTCTGACGGTTTGCCTATAGTAAAGAAGGTGTGAATGTGACCTGCAAGTTGAGAAACATCCCAAAGAAGGACTCTGCTGGCAGTTTTATATGAACGTTCTGTGTGTTGTACTGAAGTGGAGAAGGTTTTAACACCTGGAGTATTAAAGCTAGCATTTCAAACTTTCTCTATTTTTTGTTAGTCCACTCCTGAAAATTTTTGAAATGACGGGGTAGATAAAGATAAAAAAAGGACAACATAAAATTTGTGGATGAGTTGGGTATATACGAGATGGGATATTTAGTCGACAGTTGCCACTTCCGGCAGCAGCAGTAACTCTAACACATCTCGGCAGGGAGTCGAACTCAGCTCAGATGAGGAACAAATCTGTCATTATATGCTGTTAGGCCGGCGTTCATGAAGCATAGTGGCTGGTGGGTGGTTGTGTCTCAGTCTCTGAGCGGCCAATGGCCGGATGATTCACTTGGTCAGATATATGGAGGACCTGCTGGCCAGAGTAGCAGTCGAACATCTTCTGCATCGAGGAACGTGAGGACAGCTTGGGCAACATACGGTCTTGCTTCGTCTTGTTGAGAGATAACGGTACGGATACCTCAAAGATAGGGGACAGCCAGCGGCCTTGACAAGTCTCATACGGACTGAAGCGCCAAAGAAACTGTTATAGGCATGCGTACTCAAATTCACAATTGTGTAAATAGGCATAATACGGCGCTGCGGTTGGCAACGCCTATGTAAGACAACAAGTGTCTGATGCAGTTGTTAGATCGGTTACTGCCGCTACAATAGCAGGTTATCAAGATTTAAGTGAGTTCGAAATTGGTATAAGCGCACCAGCGATGGGGCACAGCATCTCCGAGGTAGCGGTAAAGAGGTGATATTCCCTTGTGTCCATTTCACGAGTGTACCGTGAACATCAGGAATCCGGTAAAACATGAAATCTCAGACATCGCTGCGGCCGGAAAAAAATCCTGCATGAACGGGACCAATGACGACTGAAGAGAATCTTTCAAAGTGGCAGAAGTGCAACCCTTCCACAAACTGCTGTGGATTTCAATGCTGGGCCATCAACAACTGTCAGCGTCCGAACCATTCGAAGGAAGATTATCGATATGGGCTTTCTGAGCCGTAGGCAGACTCGCGTACCCTTGATGACTCCACGACACAAAGCTTTACGCCTCGCCTGGGCCCGTCAGCACCAACAGTGGAATGTTAATGACTGAAATCATGTCATCTGTTCGGACGAGTGTCGTTTCAAATACACTCCTGGAAATTGAAATAAGAACACCGTGAATTCATTGTCCCAGGAAGGGGAAACTTTATTGACACATTCCTGGGGTCAGATACATCACATGATCACACTGGCAGAACCACAGGCACATAGACACAGGCAACAGAGCATGCACAATGTCGGCACTAGTACAGTGTATATCCACCTTTCGCAGCAATGCAGGCTCCTATTCTCCCATGGAGACGATCGTAGAGTTGCTGGATGTAGTCCTGTGGAACGGCTTGCCATGCCGTTTCCACCTGGCGCCTCAGTTGGACCAGCGTTCGTGCTGGACGTGCAGACCGCGTGAGACGACGCTTCATCCAGTCCCAAACATGCTCAATGGGGGACAGATCCGGAGATTTTGCTGGCCAGGGTAGTTGACTTACACCTTCTAGAGCACGTTGGGTGGCACGGGATACATGCGGACGTGCATTGTCCTGTTGGAACAGCAAGTTCCCTTGCCGGTCTAGGAATGGTAGAACGATGGGTTCGATGACGGTTTGGATGTACCGTGCACTATTCAGTGTCCCCTCGACGATCACCAGAGGTGTACGGCCAGTGTAGGAGATCGCTCCCCACACCATGATGCCGGGTGTTGGCCCTGTGTGCCTCGGTGGTGTGCAGTCCTGATTGTGGCGCTCACCTGCACGGCGCCAAACACGCATACGACCATCATTGGCACCAAGGCAGAAGCGACTCTCATCGCTGAAGACGACACGTCTCCATTCGTCCCTCCATTCACGCCTGTCGCGACACCACTGGAGGCGGGCTGCACGATGTTGGGGCGTGAGCGGAAGACGGCCTAACGGTGTGCGGGACCGTAGCCCAGCTTCATGGAGACGGTTGCGAATGGTCCTCGCCGATACCCCAGGAGCAACAGTGTCCCTAATTTGCTGGGAAGTGGCGGTGCGGTCCCCTACGGCCCTGCGTACTATCCTACGGTCTTGGCGTGCATCCGTGCGTCGCTGCGGTCCGGTCCCAGGTCGACGGGCACGTGCACCTTCCGCCGACCACTGGCGACAACATCGATGTACTGTGAAGACCTCACGCCCCACTGACGGCGGCGGTGCACAAATGCTGCGCAGCTAGCGCCATTCGACGGCCAACACCGCGGTTCCTGGTGTGTCCACTGTGCCGTGCGTGTGATCATTGCTTGTACAGCCCTCTCGCAGTGTCCGGAGCAAGTATGGTGGGTCTGACACACCGGTGTCAATGTGTTCTTTTTACCATTTCCAGGAGTGTAATATGAAACGGATGGACCTGTACGGTTTTGGGGACAACCTCATGAACATGGACTCTGTACGTCAGCAGGGGACTGTTCAAGCCGGTGGCGGCTCTATAATGGTGTGGGGCGTGTGCAGTTGGAGTGATATGTTCAAAAGAAATCTCAACCCTCAAGTGCTACTACGGAATTATGGACAGCCCTACAGGTTTAATGGTTTCAGTTCCCTCCAGCACTACTTCAGACATTAGTCGAGTCAATGGCACGTCGTGTTGCGGAAGTTCTGCGTGCTTGCAGCGGCCCTACACAATATTATGCAGGTGTGTCAATTTCTTGGGCTCGTTACAGTATAACGGCTGCTGTCCAAATTACCAGCTGTGCCAGCCAGTGGGAAGCATCTTGTATACCCAATTAAAAATTTAAAATGTTGTCATAATCTGCTCACAAACAGATATAAACGTATGTTAAAACAGAGTGAGGTAGCGCAGTAGTTAGCACGCTGGACTCGCTTTCGGGAGGACGACGGTTCAATCCCCCGTCCGGCCATCCTGATTTTGGTTTCCCGTGAGTTCCTTAAACCGCTCCAGGCAAATGCCGGGATGGTTCCTTTGAAAGGGCACGGCCAACTTCCTTCCTCGACCTTCCCTAATCCGATGAGACCAATGACCTCACAGTTTGGTCTCTTTCCCCAAACAACCAAACCCCAACCCATCACAATAATAGCTGGAGCCCACCGAGATCATTTGTAACAATGTAGTATTTGTTACACATACCATATTTACATACATCTTGGAAATTGGTAAACCTCACAGTTTTTATTACGATGTCACAAATTTGGTACACATATATATTTTTTTTTTTTTAATATCTGCTTATTACTAGACACAGTCAGGCAGCAGTAGCCGACCGAGACAGACGCAGCACAAAGGCAACGACGACCTCGCTGTCTGGACTCCCCCAAAACAACCGAGCCCGTATGTTAAAGTTGTAACGCATTAAGACAAATGCTACAGTTAGAAACTGTATATCGATGGCAGGCAATGAAAATCTCGTAACTCCATTTTGTTAAATTTTGCAGGTGATGCACAATCGTTTTCTCAAAAACAATAGAAAATAAAATAAAATAATAATACAAAATAAAATATAATACAGAAAATTACTACATGTGTGACTGTACAGTAGAAGCCTAGTTATAGCCACCTTTGAAAAAGTCATGTAGTTTCAAATCTCTCTTTGATTATGGAGTTACTGGTTATTATAATTACGAGTTTTCACAGATATGGAGTTGCAAAATTTTCGTTGCTTACCATCTATCGGCGCAAAGTAAACTTCAGGCGCCATAACTGATGAAGAGCAAATTACACACATTATTCGCCCACTATCTGAATATGACACCACTCACTTCTAATAAACTTTAAACATAATTTCAAAGCTTTGTGAACTTTTCTGAATTTGGCGCCCTCCACAGAATGTGAAACGAAAAATGTTTGTCGCTAATATAATTTTTTCGCTGTCCGTGCAATAAAACTTCAGCATGAAATACGATGTTTCCATTTAGTATTTGAAACTTCCTGGCAGATTAAAACTGTGTGCCCGACCCGGACTCGAACTCGGGACCTTTGCCTTTCGCCGGCAAGTGCTCTACCATCTGAGCTACTGAAGCACGACTCACGCCCGGTACTCACATCTATACTTCTGCCAGTATCTCGTCTCCTACCTTCCAAACTTTACAGAAGCTCTTCTGCGAACCTCGCAGAACTAGCACTCCTGAAAGGATACTGCGGAGACATTCCATTTAGTATTTGTTTACTACCAAATCCATTCGCCACAAATCTTGCAGAAAGTGTCCACATACACCACTGAATGTATCTCTACGAGTAATGTCATTGCACGACACATAGTTCAGAAGATATGACGTCATTAATATCAATACTGAAAAACTAACTTTTCTTAAATTGGAGTGCAAATTACCCAGACTATATTTATGAAGTGCTTCATAATGAGAGCAATTAGAGTCTTCAGACAAACTTTATACATAATTTCAAACCATTTTCTCGCTTCCAACATGAAATATTTTATATGTTAACTCATTTGTATAGCAAGAATATTTTTGAAGTTGTTTTCATACATGCAAGTTGGATTCTTTAAAGAATCGAGGATTGGGTGCCGGCCGGAGTGGCCGAGCGGTTCTAGGCGCTACAGTCTGGAACCGCGCGACCGCTACAGTCGTAGGTTCGAATCCTGCCTCGGGCATGGATGTGTGTGATGTCCTTAGGTTAGTTAGGTTTAAGTAGTTCTAAGTTCTAGGGGACTGATGACCTCAGAAGTTAAGTCCCATAGTGCTCAGAGCCATTTTTGAGAATTGAGTGACTGCTATTAGAGAGCCTGCCGCGGTGGTCTCGCGGTTCTAGGAGCGCAGTCCGGAACCGTGCGACTGCTACGGTCGCAGGTTCGAATCCTGCCTCGGGCATGGGTGTGTGTGATGTCTTTAGGTTAGTTAGGTTTAAGTAATCCTAAGTTCTAGGGGACTAATGACCACAGCAGTTGAGTCCCATAGTGCTCAGAGCCATTTTTTTTTTTTTTGCTATTAGAGCTCCATTTGAGTTAAACATAAATTCTCTGGAGTTAATAAAACTCGTTATGCTAATCTACAATAGCAGTTTTTTCTATGCCAGCAAGTTTATTCCATACTAGCAGTTACCTGCGACTGTTCTCACATATCAGTAGTTTTGTTCTGATGAGCGATAGTCAGTAAGTAAGCTACAGTGCATGCAATAACATCACCTGGCCTCACGCATCTGCCTGTTCGGGTAAGCATAGCTCGCGATGTGCGCCCCGCTCTCCACCCTCCAAAATCTCATCGAAATCGGTTCAGTGGGTTGGTGGGTTGATCGCGAAAACGTAACAGACAAAGTTACTTACGCATTTATAATAGTAGAACGGATAAAATGTTCAATTGCGATTTTTTTTTCGTTGTTCAAAATGTAGTTGATATAAAGCCTGTAGGGTGTTCCAAGCTACGCTCAAGTTAACGCCCAAGTTGCTTGTGAAAACCTCAAACAGACAAACTGACAGATACGACAGTTTTAGATAAAACTTTAAATAACGACATCTTTCTTTCCGTTATCCGATTTTGATGAAATAAAGCGTGTACGGTGCTCCAAGTTATATTCAAGTTATCTACGAAAATCCAATGAAAATTCGTGTAGCAATTTTTGAAATTAGCGTCTTCAAACACATAGTCAGACAATACAGATTTAGCAAAAATTTAAATCACGATATCTTTTTTTTCCGTTATTCGATTTTGATGCACTAAAGCCTATATAGTGCTGCAAGTCATTCCCAAGTTACCTAAGAAAATTCCTCGAAAAATCGTCTAATAGTTTTGGAGAAGCTTTCTGAAACAGACAGACATGACACTTTTACATATTCATTATTATCGCGAATTACTCTCTCTTTTGTGAAAGTGAAACGAAAGCAGAGAACTATGTATACCAAAGCGATGCGTAAGGGGACGGGAGAAGGTGATGGGTGTACACACCGAAGAAGGACAACACGCTACGAGAATTCACGTTTAATATTTCGCCTGGCCTACTTATGATGATTTAAAATGTAACGTTCAGAAGGAAGCTCTCTTCACTACTGGTTCCGGTATGCAGGGAGAATTAACCTGCGGCCTTTGAAACGTGTGCCGCTAAACACGAGCTTTGCCACTTGCTTCAGAGTCTCCCCTTTGAGTTTCTGAATGCTCGCTTGTGGCGCGTGTGGAACGGCTCTTGCTGCGAGTTTAATTAATGAGGACATCAACAGAAGCTCCGGGGTAGCGGATCAGATATTTCTCTGTCGACGCAGCGCCAGCTCACGTTTATAACAAATAGAGCGCCGACACACACTGCGTTATGAAAGTAGCAACTAAATGCTGCTATTAGTTCAGCCCAAACATCCGAGTATGCAGGAAATTGTTTATGTGCCATGGTCCCTTAATGATGACTGATTTTCACGCTTGAAAATCGATACGATGCAACAGCACGCGCTACCTAATATGTTCCAAAGCGCCGCGGATTTTTCCGAGGCTCGTACCTTGGGCTCTGTTTTTGATAGAAAAGTAGGATCAAGTGTTTTGGAAGCCCTTCGGCTTGGCATCATTTTTGTAACCAACAGAAGACTCGTCTTACTGTAACTACGCAACACTACAAAGTTAGAATACTAGACACTTCTTCCAGTTTAGGCAAATGGAGCAAATTGATTCGTTATTTTTGCATTAAATATGGTCTACGGTGCACTTTAATGGGATTGTGAAGGTGCCATTCCGTTCATGGGTGGTTCCTAAGAAAACCTGAAAAACTCGGTTTATGTGTAACAAACCATGTTTTCGTACAACAGTCGAGCAGCGGATTCCAAGACTCTATACACAGCAAATAGCTGAAATTTTTGCAGTATATTTCCAAGGTCGCGATCTCGAACAACATTGAAAATTTTCTTGATATCTGTTTCCATTTCTGACATACAGAGGTCTATAGTTATCCAAAGTATACAGGTAGAATATGCACGTAAAATCCGGTGTGAGACGCAATTTAAATAATAAATAACTGTAGCAAATTTCTCAAACTTAAACAGTATATTCTCTAGACATTTATCTAGAAGTTCCATCTTCCCGTGCCATCTTTATTCGTTATCGAGAAATACTCCAAAAGCATGATTTTTGGGTTGCAAATCTGAGCCGCGGGTTCCAAGACGGCTGTGCACAGGAAACGGCTGTAATTTTATGACATATTCCTTACGTTCTGATCTCGAACAATGTTGACAATTTTACTGATATCTTTATCCGTTTGCGAGGTAAGTATCTTCAACATTACCCTACTTGTACACGTAAATACGCACGTAAAAATCCGCTGTTAGCCGAAGCGAACCGCGGAGAAATATGCTGTAAAGTGTCTTCGTTATCATCAGAAGGGCTCTGGGAATCCTGCAAAATTTTTAAGGGCGTAAAAATCTGGTCTGAGGTGTAAAATTAGTTTTGCATTACTTCAATTTCACAGAGGTACACTGTCAAAATTTTAGTGACCTATAAAGTTTTTTTCATATGAGTGACATGCCTTGCTGTAGCAGGGGAAAGAAGGCAATCAGCGGAAAAACGGTCCTAACTGAGAACAAAAAAAGGTAAGATACTCGTGATTAAAAGAGCTGGCTCATTCTACCTTCCTCAGCACCTTTAAAAATTTCCCCAAAAGTATTGACATGCGAACATATTAGCTCTTTTTTATGCTAAGAGAGGAGGAGACAGTGGCACTGGGAAAGAGATAGAAAAGTAATAAATTCTAGAAGATAGTAGATAGTAGTTGTGATACAGAAAGAGCGAAGGAGGAACGCCAATGTGAGAGAAAGATAGGGACACACTTGCGGTGAAACTTAGGTTACAGTGACAACAGTGCTAGGAAAAGAGTGAGGGAGACAGCGTCTGTGATAGAGGAATAAAGATAAGGACAAAGTGGAGGCAGGTGAGAGCCAGTGATAATGAGAGACAGAATCTATGACAATGAAAGCGCAGAAGAGAGAGATAGTGATAAGAGACAACAGCAATGGGAGCAGATGAACGAGAGAATAGTAGTAAGAGAGAGCAAGAGGTGGAGAGTGACAGGAAGAGAAGACATTAGTAGGAGAACTAAATGAAGGAGAGTGTTGCTGTGGGAGAAGGGGCAGTTAGAGAGACACAAAGAGATAATGACAATGAGCTGGGCTGAATGAGTGACTGAGACTGAGTAAGTGTGAGTGTGTGAGTATGAACGACTTACAGCGATGGAGTAGTGGTGTGAGCGAGTTACAGTTAGGGGAGCTTATGGGAGTAACAGATGAGTTGCATGTTAAAAAGAGCGCAAATATGTTCACATGCCAAAATGTTTGGTTAAATTTTTAAAGATACCGAGTAAGGTAGAACGTGGCAGCTGGTACCACAGTTTTCAGTCAAATATTCTTAGGAAACAGAAGCATATTTGCATTTATGTGCTCCGATAGGACCATTTTGTTTTTCACTGCTAAACACTTGTGTGATCAGGCAGCGCTATAATAAAGTTCTGGCAAAAGAATAAGAAACAACAAATAACAATTATTAAAAGCATGTTACAAAATGGTACGTAACTCTGACACAGTCTGATGTGTGACACTTGATACCTAATACAATCATATGATGATATGTTTGGAGTCCGTGGCTGTTTTTTGAACACACATGTGTATGGTGTTGAGCCGGCCGGAGTGGCAGAGCGGTTCTAGGCGCTACAGTCTGAAACAGCGCGACCGCTTCGGTCGCAGGTTCGAATCCTACCTCGGGCATGGATGTGAGTGATGTCCTTAGGTTATTTAGGTTTAAGTAGTTATACATTCTGTGGGACTGATGACCACAGCAGTTAAGTCCCATAGTGCTCAGAGCCATTTTTTTTGTATGGTGTTGAGACAGAAACGAGCCCCAAAGTTATTTTAAGTTCCTTTATTCAAAAGGTACCGTTATCGATTTCGAATCATTACAGTCCATCGTCCGACGGCTTTCCTGCTTTCATTAGAACATGTGGTGCGTTTTTTACTGCTTAGTTGTCCTAAAATATAAATCGTACATAATTATAAGCACGCCACACAGATGGTTGCGTTACAGATTTGCATGTGGATGTGACTTACGTGAAATGTCGGTTTGGAGTATTTCTTTTCATAGTTTCCGCCAACAGATGATGTTCGTAGTTTTCGCCATATTCTCATCCTTGCACACATAAATTTGTATAATTGAGCGCTTTATATTTGTCACTGAATACTTTTCCAACACTTTTTAACGTTGCACACTTAAATTTTCATCACTGAGCTCTTTGCTCAGCTGCTCAAATAGCTGCTGCAGATGCAGTGCGATCCGCCAGGGCCATACGCCGAACACGATGGTCTTCTCTCTCAGTTGTGCTATGCGGCCGCCTGGAACCCGATCTTCTTACAACGGTACATTCTTGTGACCTTCGCTGCCTGCAATTCAGTACAGTGGCTAAATTCCTGTCAAGTCTTTCTAAAATACTGTATCTCAGAAGGAACATCGAGCTTCCCATAGCCCTCGTTCAGACTCTGTGAGGTTTTGATAATAGCGCCCTTGTCGCCTTAAAGACATTCTCGAGTAACATCAACTCATCACATCCATCTGAAAGGTAATTATCGCTGACGACCGTTACAGCTCCTCTTGAAAGCAAATCTGATTTGTATCCTCATAGCAACACTAGTAGCACCCGTCTTATGCGACTGGCGCAAAATTTGGGTAGACGTCATCTTTCATATGTAGGAACACGCCTACCAAATGTCGTTTATGTCGTGAAACTCCTCCTTGGTGTTGCGATTTTTTTCCATCGTTATATTTCCGCACAGTACTAGGCTGTCCCTCCTAACAACTTTGCGACGGCCATGTTACATTTCGTAAATCACAACACCTACACTAGCCTATGGATCGAGTTTCTGCAGTCCCCTTTTAACTTCGCGTATTTACGACCAAAAATGTTTGGTACGCTACGTTACCCTCTCCCGTAGCAATAGCTGTTCCCTCGGGTAGCCTTAAAACTAATTTACATTAGCAGAGTCTAAAGTAACAAGGTCTATTGCGCTTTCAGTTCACTGTTATTTTCTTTTTCGGTACATATCCAAAGCTCCGACGGCTTCACCCAGCCTCCTTTGACTCATCGACAATGCTCAACCTACATTTACGATTTCCTACTTTGCCTCCTAGTTTCGGGAAATCCAATCGACTGCAATCTGAATAGTAGCTGGTTGTGCCCGCCATTCCATGTTCCGCTTCCTGTTAATGAAAACAAAGACCAAGCTTTGTAGAATAAGGGTTGCTGTGGCACTTGGTACGAAAATAATCAACGTGGTTCTCTTTTGGTACTGTTCCTGCTCGTATTTCTTTACGTGCTGAACGAGTGTCTCCACAGAGATTTGATAATGAATTTATCTGAGAAATGAAGTAACTCTGGTATGATTCAGGATAGTCAAATTCGCATCTGGTAGCACTTCTACAGATACAGGCCCCTCTGACTAGTATAATTGAGTCTAAGAAATGCTCAGTTCTGTCATTCCTCAGATTATAGCAGGTAATACGGAAATCGGTCCCGTTACTTCTCATAAAATTCCATTTGTCTACAAACCACTCCCACCCAGTTCTACCAATTTTACTTTCGCAAGCTTCCCTTGCTCGTAGAGACTAGTTACTACTATTACTTTATCACAGATGAAGTATAAGCAATGAGCCTCAACTCGCTGGAAATAAAGCGCAGGACTGATTACTTCTTTCATACAATCTTTTACTCCTTTGTGTTCCGACAATAATTTCACTCCACATGGGTTCTATTTTTCCCTCACTACCCTGTTTGCACGCACTGTGATCTTGCGCCTATAGCACGTTTGCAACTCTGCACCCTTCATATCTGCATGCCTGCTTTTATCCTCCAACGTTAACAACAGCCGCTGCACCTTTACCCGGATAAACACCTTCAGCATTCCCCTCTTGACTGGATACACATGGACTGCGTAACATTGATACCATTCCAGCTTCCATGATACTGGAAAGGAGGTAGTGATATATAACCTTACTCCATCAGTTCTCACTTTAAATTCGGGTGGTAATTCCTTCTGCACTTTTCGTAACCCCTCCAGGGACTGATGCGATTACAAGTTCACTTCCAGTTGCCCTCGTGATGCGTGCAGCATGGCTTCGCGTAATTACGATATTATTACTCGCTCATCCTACCCACTGTTTTCCGATGATTTCAAACACTTTATCATAGCTGCAGAACCTGCGCCATCTCGTGCCGCAGTTTTTCGTAAGTTCCGTGTATTGTCTGTCATACACTCCCTGGAAACTTTCTTACACCCTGCTGGCAACTGTCGAACACCTCCTCCAACCTTTTCACATCGTTCCACTTTTCCCAATTGTTGAATACTACCTGTATCATCCAGCGATGACTGCTGAGTATTATATCTTCTTTCTTTGGGAACATCAATTCTTCTTAAAGGTGTTGGTTTCACAATGCCTGTACTCCAACGAAAACCAGTAGCATATCCATATGTCTAATGTCCGCATCTTTTCCATCTGCCTCCTGATGCATTCAACCTGAGGGCAGGGATTACTGTTACATTATCCTCCTCAAAACACCGGCGTCCTTCCACCTCACCTACACTAAAACAATATATTACACTTATACCCAACATATGAAATACTGAAAAAAACATAAATCGTCTCTTATCTCCTAGGTCTTAACATATGGGCATTCTAGCATCGGCTGGTCCACACCTTCCTTATCTCTCCTTTGCGTCTTCTCTTTCCCTTGCTTATTTCGTCCCAATTCCACAACTCCTGCAATAACCTCCTGATTCCCCCGTAACGGTTTCAGGCGTCTAACACGTACAATCGCCGTCCTTGTAGGCAACTGGATCTTGACGTTTACCGGTGACGTAGTTTCCACATTCTGATATGGCCCTTGATACATCGTAACGAAATTTTTCGTCTTCTCCCTCGGAATATAGGGGGTCGATGGCACGACCCGTTAGTCGAGTTCGTGCTATGGCATTGTTGCTGCGCGGCTCACTGCTTCCTCTTGGTTTTCCAGTGCCTTCGTGTTAGTTCTGCGTCCCCTCTCCCATGTTTGCTTATCACTCGTGCTAATTCTTTAGCAGATTACCGCGTCTTATTCTTGGCTTTTATGAGATCGAATGGTGAAAGCATCTTACGCTCATACATAACCTCATAAGGGAACAATCCAGTATTTGGGTGATGTTTTGACGTAGATATTTTGAGTAAAACATCCCACTTGCTATGGTGTGCGTCCACTTAGTCCTAAAATCTTTCCTACGATTCTACGGTCCGTCTCCGTTCTTCAGTTAACTTGCAGATGTGGGGGACTAGTTCTTTTTTTTTTTTTTGCACACAGCACATAATTCTTCAACAAATCCGACATAAAGTTTGTTTTCTGAACAGTCACTATTGTCTCATGTGCTCCATTCTTCACTATCCAACTGTTAACTAGCAACAGCACCACCGTTACTGCCCGTTGGTGTGGCATAGCGACCTTTTCAATGAATCTCGAAAACTTATCTATAAATGTGAGCACATACTTTTTTGCTGCAAATGTTTTGCTGACAGGGCCTAAGACATCAATCCCAGGCAACAAACGTTTCAGGTAATCTCTGTAATGGTACTCTCCTTCGACACAAATGCACCCATTGTGTGCACAGTATACAATTCCGTAGAAATTGATCTACATCCGCCTTTTCATTCCTCCACCAGTACCTTCTGCTACTCTTCCGTTGATAGGTCTATACTCTCTATTTTTCGTTAACACCTGATCACGTGTCTCGTTCAATAAATTTCCTCTCAACTTTTGCTGGCACCACTACTCGTGGCGCCAACTTAGTTTCTTTGCAGAGCAGTCCATCATCTGAACAATACTGTGATTGCGTACAGAACTGATTATATTCGTTATCTGCCCTCTGCGCTGCTTGCCATTTATGATCTCCTAATTGCAATACCGCCACTTTTCTGCTTAACTCGTCCACATTTCCCAGGTCTGTGTTTTACCTCAAAATCAAATTCAGTACACAATACCGCCCATCCTATAAGTCTACTAATTGGATTCTTCAATTCAGGCAATATGTTATGTATAAGATTCAACATCTCATTTACTTTCGTGGAGTAATTCTTTTCTGCTGAATTCACCTGTCTCGATGTGTAAGCTATCCCATAGTCCATACCCTCAACGTCTTGACTCAGCACACAACCAAGTGTATGATACATACGTCATATGAAAAAGTAAACTCCTTGTTGAAATTAGGAAACACCAAAGCTGGACGTCCTGGCAAAACCTCTTTCAGTTAGTCAAACACATCCTGACAGTTCCCAGTCCATAGAAACCTCGAAGCTTTCTACAATAATTGCATCAGTAATCTTGCAATATTCGCAAATATATTCACGAACCTCCTGTAGTGAATCGTGATTCCAAGAAACGATTACTGTTCCTTCACTAATTCAAGTTCAGGAAATTCACGCAGAGCCTTAACTAACCTTGGGTTAATCTTAACCCAATCTTCACTACGAGGGCTGTTCGGAAAGTAAGGTCAGATCGATTACGAAACGGAAACCACTGTGAAAATCAAAAATGTTTTATTTGTATCAATTTGCTACACTTTCCAGCTACTTCCCTACATAATCGTGGATCCGACTTAGACATTTGTCGCAGCGTTGTACCAACTTTCCAAAATCCTCATCGCAGAATGCAGTCGCCAGTACTTTCCACCAATTCTCTACGCTGGTCTGCAGCTCGTTTCCTGTTCTAAAGTGTTGTCTTCGTGACCACGGGTTCATCTGAGCAGAGATGAATCTTAGGGTAGACAACTACGAACTTTGTGGTGGGCGATCAAACAAATCCCACCGGAAACGTGGCAGGAGCGTCCTCATTGCCCTTACAGAGTGCGGCTGAGAATTGTCATGAGGCAGAACACCCGACACTTATGTTATGTGAGTTGCATAACATCAGACAAAATCCCTCACAAGGCGCTCATACTTGGTGGGAGAGACTTTTACGAATCTTTACGGGCTCACTGTGCACTCAGAACTGAAAATAGCGACGGATGCGATCGTCGGGTATACTAGAGACGTTGTCCAACACATCAGTGCAAAGCTTCACCGGATTTTCACTGTGGTCTCCATTTCGCGCCTTATCGGACCTTACTTTCCGAATAGAACTCGTGATTATGTGACCAACATACGCCACCTCTTCTAATACAAAATTACATTTATACGTACTCAACCTCAAAATTGCGGCTCTCGCCCCCAAGAATGCCTTCATTTAGTGCTGTCTGTTCTGCTCCGTAACACTCGCAAACGATTATATCATTCAGATAAATCATTTACTGACGCCGTTTTAAACCTCTTAGAACTACGTCTAACAATCTCTGAAAAGTCACAGGTGCGTTTTTTAAACGAAAAAGGTTCCTCCTGAACTAATGATGTCCGCACTGTGAAGAAAACATTACCTTCGGGCTGTCTTTCAGAACCACTTCTAGCTCATGTAATCACTTTTAAAGTTCGTCGTCGAAAAATTTTTGCACTGGCCCAGATAGTCTATAGTTTTCGTAATGTTTTGCAAATGGTAGGCATCTGTTAGAGTCCTGGCATTCAGATATCGATAATCGAACAAAACCTGTATTTTCGCGATTTTATTTCTTTTTTCTTTTTGTATGACGACAATTCCTTCGCCTAATGGGCTGCTACTTTCGTCTATAATCCCACCCTCAGCTGCTGATAAGTTAACTCCTGCCGAATCGGCTGCAAGTTCCTCGGTACTCGATATGGTTTGTGGTACACCAGTGATGTACTCCTCGTCGGTATCCGGTGCTGTGTAATATATGTCGATGGCAATAGCCTGCTTCACCTTTCTTTGTAAATCAGTTTCAATGGCGTCTAGCGATTCCCTTAGTCCGACACCCATCGTGTCCCAGTAATCCTTATTCAGCATATCCAAGCTAGCGATTAACGACCCCTTCGTTAGTCTCAAATCGTCTGCACTAAAATTATATTCGATTACAGGTACCGCCTTTTCCCCATTCACTTCTTACACACGTACAATACTTCTTTTCACAAAATAACTTGGCGGATCCAGTAATTCACTTTCTTATAACAGTTCCACGGCACAGAACATCCCTATAAGTAAGTCAGACTCAACATTAATCCAAAGCGACTTCCAGGTACCCTGCGGCACACAATCGTGTGAATCGAGCCCTAGTACAGCTGTTGACAGTTCAATAGGTTTGTGGCACGTGATAGACTCCCCACGCGACAGTTCTGTACTGGCAACAGCTTTGTCTAGTTGAAACAGTATTCCGTCTCGACTTAGGTCGATTTTGCCACAGCACTGATGCAAGACATCCAACACCAGCATCACGTCATAGCCCTCACGTTAGTGTGGGACAAATTCTACACAGTGACTGAACTGAAGTGCACGCAAATAAAAATCTGTGTCCAATGATCGCATGGCCTGACATCACTGTGCCCCCACTCCACGTGAGCTGTAGTATGGTGGATTACACCGATTCTGCTCCACCACATCCCTAATGCCAACCGATATATGTGCACCTGTGCCTAATAACATCCTGCAGTTCTAATCTGCTGCTACTCCTTCCACCGCACGATCAACCTCTGCATACACCTTCCTAGCATCTAATCTCACTAAGAGTGCTCGTAGGTGGACCCCGGGTTCCTTCCGGCGTTTAACGCCTGTTTTTTTCCCCCGTTCCACTACCCCTGAAACTACTGCTACCATTGTATTGATCTCTGCCATTATTTCCCTTGTTTCGTGACTGGCGACATTGCCTCCGCGCCTGTTCCGTCTGCCCACACCCATAACACCATATATCAGTCGAAAATACTCCCCGTCTGCACTGTAACCCGGTCGATACATCAATTTCCTCGCATTATACTACCAACCTAACAGCTGAGTGCAAATCATCTGGACGGCTACGTTACATTCCACAAAGCATAATATCCGCGCTGGCCTGTGATTAGCGCCATGCAGTCCCCTATTAACTTCGCGCATTTATGATCGCATATGGTTGGTGCACTATAGTTAGTTCTTCTAACTCTCTCTGAATAATCATTAGTAATGTAATGACAAACAGTTTTCCCTTACTGAACGATAGTGTAAAGTTTTTGTACATGCTAAATATTCACTGAGGTAGAGGAGTACGCCATGTTTTGTGAAAAAATGTCAGTATGTAATCAACTTCGTTAAACATTTCCCTACAGTAGATACCAGTTTGCTATTGTACCTCCTGTGGTCATTGACCTCGTTTACCCTGTAAAAGAACGGTGGTAGAAAGCATTTACTGAAGTTCATTTCTTGATTGGTCGTTCTGAAGTCCTGTAGTTAAATTTCCGTTTCGCGGTTTCTTTGAGATAGAACAATATTCACAACGTTGCAGTGTAATTTACGAGCGCGCCAGGTGAATGAGTGCAAACAAGGCTCCCCGCTTACTACGGTCGTGCAACAAGATATCCGCTGTCAGGGAGGCGGTGCGTTCACATCTGTGCAACTTTTCTTGCGCACCCAGCCTTTGCGTAAAGAGGGAGAAATAGCTGCTTCATCTATTGTATGACTATTGCAGAACCATATGTTAGCCAGCCGCGTGTGGTAGCCGCGCGGTGTAAGGCGCCTTGCCACGATTCGCGCTGCTCCCCTGTCAGTGGTTCGAGTCCTCCATCTGGCATGAGTGTGTTTGTTGTCCTTAGAGTAAGTTAGTTTAAGTTAGAGTAAGTAGTGTGTAGGCCTAGGGACCGATGACCTCAGCAGTTTGGTCCCATAGGAACTTACCACGAATTTCAATATTTCCATAAGTGAGCCGTGCAAAGCTCCCAAACAAGGCGGAACCTCCACCTCCAGCTACCCTTCGATGGAATTGGGAGGCTGAAAGAAAACAAAAATAAATTCAGAAATGTAATCAAACACTTTTGATAACGTAAATATCCCCTTATCATTCCTCGGTACACGCACAAACGCTGATGTTATTTGCTCATGTATATGAAAACGGAAATGTGTTATCCTTCCAGTGATTCCATTCCATATGCCTTTACAGACTTCCATATTCAGAGACAAGCACCTATTTAGCACAATCCTTCATTACTGACTGTAAATGTTAAACGTCGCCTGAGGATTTGTTTTCCATATAAAGAAATGTTGAGTGGTCATCACCTCAACTTAGTGTAACTTTCCACAGATATCACCAAAGCTTGCAAAATTTTTCGGTTGATGCGCTTTTTCGATGCAGCAGACATCTTGAACTGGAACGTCAGACAGGGTAACTGCCCCAGTAGTAAGATTTCGAAGTGCAGAGGTAACCTTCTTGCCACTGGTATACCGTCTCCGTACTTTCTATTTCTCTTTGCTACCAGAGTGGAATATCGCTTTGAAATCACGAAAACAGTTATTAATCTGAATACATCTTGCCTCATTTGTCTCTTCCACCATATCTCGGCCTTGAGCACCCGTAGGCTCCTTCTTCCACCAAGCACACATGCATTACGCAAAAGATGTTTATTATCTCAGCGCCTGTATCAGATATCGTAGTTTCACTTTCTTGTGTCCGACTACGTAAAATAGTCGTGATGTCAAATGTTAAATATGTCGCACCATTTATTGGTAAATCTGGCCCTGTATAGCTTCCATATAATGGTATCTGACACACACTATGGGACTAAGGTAACCATAGTCGGATGATTGTCACCATGTTTATTACGAGTTAAGTTGAGTGCAAAGCGTTCTGGTTAAATATGGGATACAGTGTGATCTTTATTACTAGATACGCGTAGTGTAATACGTTCTCCTGTTTATTATTCACAAAATCTTAAAATAAATCACCAACTGTAAGATCCTTGAATTCGGTGACCAATTACAAGTTTTTAACTTGGGGAAAACGTTATATTGCGCCTAATCGTAATAATTTTTTAATGTGTGGGTGGTTTCCCTAGCAATACCTCTATTCAGAGATACCCATGCATAGTGTTGAACGAAAGGAATCATTTCAAAATTTCATTATTTTTTCCAAAATGTAACGGAACTTCAACCTGAATTTTTTAAATTGATATCCATCTGACTCTATTGTAATTGCTTGACATGTTACTGTTTTTTAATCTTTGCTAATGAGAGTATGGGAATGTTAAAACAGCATTACGTTTACTACGCCAGATACCGAACACACGATAATGGACCACAGATTGCTTTTATTTTACGGAAAGCAGCACACTCGTTGGTGCGGAGTTCATCCAAAGTAACCATCTAACTGTGCCTGTTTCCAAAACTAAGCTTACTCATTACAAACAGATAAAACAAAAATTAGAGCTACCTCTGCATGGTATCATCACTTTTCAACTCACCTAACAGAAATAAACTTTTTCGTCTTCAGCCGTTTCCTTGCCTCATCATAAATCTCCCAGTACAAATTTGTACAGTATTCAGCCAAACCTCATCGGAAAGATAAAATTGTACAATTTTATAAGCTCACCGGTCAAAACATTAATCACACATAGACAAATGGTTACAAGCAACATTTAATACCGTTTAGTTCCACCCCTGGACTTGATAATCGCCAGGATTCGGTTAGGAAGTGAGTCCACAAGGATGCTGATATAGACGTTCTAACCACTGTACCAACATGTCCCACAGATTTTCTATGGGGTTCAAGTCAGGTGATTTTTCAGACCGTTCGACATGTACGAGGGTTGAATGAAAAGTAATGCCTCCACATTCGTTACCTGGGTTTGGATGGGAATATTTTAATAAACCAACGCAGAAATAATCCTTAGAATGTGATCTTTAATCACCAATACTCACTTTTCACATAATCATCAGCCAATTGGATACATTTCTGCCAACAATGAACAAGTTTTCTGAAGCCGTCACGGAATAAGTCGACCCTCTGTTTCCACAACCACACTCTCACAGTTCTCTCAATGTCATCATAAGAAGCATAACGATGTCCCCGCAAATCATCTTTCAGTATCTGGAACAGATGGAAGTAAGACGGTGCCAAATCTGGACTGTATGGAGGAGTCTGTGCACTTTAATTTCGCGAGTCATTATCGTGCACCGATCTTCCGAAAGCCAAGCAAAGCTATAATGAGACCCACACGTTCTTGTGAAATGCCGATTGTGCTTGCAGTTTCTCTCTGAGTGATACGACGAT